>NW_026868112.1:0-73125 GCF_020745735.1 Hemiscyllium ocellatum | reverse complement strand
CTACAGACATGGAGCTGAGTTGACTGTCCTTCATCAACCATGACCATCTTCCTACGTTCAGGTATGATTCTAAGCAGCGGGGAGTTTGCCTCTGAACCATTGAATCCAGTGTTGCAAAGCACCTTGATACCACACAAGGTCGAATGCAGCCTTGAATTAAAGGGCTATCACTCTCCACCCTACCTCTGGAATTCACTCTTTGTCCATGTTTGAATCAAGGTAATGAGTTAGCAGTTGAGTGCCCTGGGGAGCCCAAACTGGGGCGTCATTGACAGGTATTGATGAGCAGGTTGCTGCTTAAAAGCACTGAGACCTTCCACCACTTTTACTGATGATCGAGAGTAGACTGATGGGTAGTAATTGGCCGGATTGGATTTGTTCTGCTTTTTATATACAGGAGATACTTGGGTAATTCTCCACATAATCAGGAAAAGCCATTGTTGTAACTGTATTGAAACAGTTTGGCTGGGGGAGTGGCAAGTTATGGAAAACAAAGTTGCAGTATTATTGCCAAATGTTGTCAGAATATGGAAACTATGGAGTATCCCGTGTCTCCAACCGTTTCTGATATCGCGTGGACTGAATCAAATTGGTTGATGACTGGTAACTGAATTGCTGAGACCACGGAGGAGGCTGAAATGGATCATCCACTCAGCATTTCTGACTGAAAGTTGTTACGAGTGCATCAGCCTTATCTTATACACTGAAGTGCGGTGCTCTTCCATCATGGAGGAAGGCGTTATTTGTGAAACCTCTTCCTCCAATGAATTGTTTAATTGTCTCCAACGTTTCTCGACTAGATGTGGAAGGACTTGCAGAGCTTAGATCTGAACCGTTGCTTGTGGATCACTTAGCTCTGTCTATCACTTACTGCTTATGCTGTTTGGCCCACGAGTAGTCCTGTTTGGTGGCTTCACCAGGCTGACACTTCCATTTTCAGGTTTGCCTGGTGCTGCTCCTGCCATCCTGCACATCCATTGAACCAATGTTGATCCTCTGGATTGATGGTAATTGTTGCGAGGGGTGTATGTGCCAGGTCATGAGGTTGTGTGGCATACATTTCTGCTCCTATAGATGAACCACAGCACCTTATGGACACCACCCAGACTTGAGCTGTTAGATCTGTTCGAAGTCTGCCCTATTTCGCACTGTGATAGTACCACCCAAAATGGTGAATGTTATTCTCAATGTGCAGGTGTGACTTTGTCTCCACAATGACTATGCGGTGGTCACTCTTACCGATACTGTCATAGGCAGATACTTCTGCAATTGGCAGATTAGTAAGGCTGTGGTCAAGTGTATATTTTCCTCTTGTTGGTTCCTTCATTGCCTGCCGCAGAACCACTCTACAGTTATATCCTTTAGACCCAGCCTTCTCGATCAATAATGCTGTACTGAGATACTGTTGGGGTGAACATTGAAATACCCACCCAGAATGCTACCCTCAGTGCTTCCTCCAAGTGTTGGTCAGCATGGAGGAGAACTGATACATCAGTTGAGAGATGCTGGTACTTGTAATCAGCAGGAGGTTTCCTTTCCCAAGTGCAAACTAATGCCATGGGATACGGAGTCACTTTTGAGGACTCCAAGAGCAATTCCCTTCTAACTGCATCCCACTGTGCCGCCACCTCTGCTGTGTCCATCCTGCTGATGAGACAGGACATACCGGGGAAGGTGATGGGTGTCAGTCATAGTCCATACTCACAGAATCATACCTTACAGACAATGTCAGGCTGTTGCTTGATGAGTCTGTTTATTTCTATTCACTGTTTCCTGCCAGCTGTCCCATTCTCAAAACATGTCCATATATTAGCCCCATCCACTCAGATTTGATATGCAAATTGGGGCTTGGAGCTTTACCAACAGCTTTCCTAAAAATCAAAATGTTTTACATCCATTACTGCTCTTTCATTTGTCAGCCAGTCTGCTTCTCAAACATAATTCCATTTCATAAATCTATGTTAGTGTCTCTATGACTATTACTTCAGCCACAATAATTTCTGCTAAACCATTACTTACTATGTTCTATGTTCCACGTACTCTATCATTTTCCCACACCAGACTTGGTTTTCCTTATATTGTTAGAAAGTTTTGTGAAGACAGAACTGAAGTAGTGGCTTCATAGTTCTGCCATTTCCCTGTCCCCATTCTCCATTCTCTTGGTTCCAAACTGTAAGGAAACTACACTTTTTTCTCATATTTCACATTGACATAATTTAACAAGCTATTACAGTCACACGTATAACCCTTATGAATATAACTCTTCAGAAACCCATCAAATTCCTGCCTTAAAATGCTCCAATAATTGACCTTCCACATGGTACACTCACAGGAGCAAAGACTCTGTGCCAACAGAAGTACAGCACGATCTATATTAGTCCCACTTTCTACAGCAGTCCCATAGCCTGGAATGTTATGACACTTCCAAGTGCTTTCCAAGTACTTTTTAACGATTGTGAGGTTACTCGTGATAATTCCCCTCTCAGGAAGTAATCCCAGAAGCCCACACCTCGAGGTGAAAAAATGTTTAAATCATCTCTGAACCTCAAACTTTTCACTTTAAAAGTTGCTCTCCTTGTTCTTGACCCTCTGACTAAAAGAACAGCTTGCTGTCTATCCCCCCTGTCCGTGTCGCTTATAATCTTATCCTTCTGAATCACTGACTCCCTCAGCTTTCTCTGCTCCAAAGTAAACAACCCGAGCTTATCCAGCCTCTCTCCATAGCTGATATGTTCTACCCCAGGAACATCCTGGTGAATCACCTCTGCACCCCTCCAGTGCAATCACATCCTTCCTGGAATGTGGCTCCCAGAGCTACATACAGTATTCCATTTTGCCGAACCAAAGCCCTGAAAGGTCTTATGTCTACACCCTGATTAGGAACACAAACACTCAAGGTCCAATTCTTAACTAGTCCATTAACCTGCCCAGGAGAAAGTGAGGACTGCAGATGCTGGAGATCAGTGCTTTAAAAATTGTTGCTGGAAAAGTGCAGCAGGTCAGGCAGCATCAAAGGAGCAGGAGAATCGCCGTTTCTAGCATAAGCCCTTCTTCAGGAATCTGCCAAAACATCATTCTCCTGCTCCTTTGATGCTCCTGACCTGTTGTGCTTTCCAGCAACACATTTTTAAGCATTAACCTGTCCAGTCACATTCAGGGATGTGTGGAGAAGCACAATCTGAGCTTCCTAGTGTGCTGCCATTCATTGAGTCCTCCCTGCCTGATTCCTTCTCCCAATGTGCATCACCTCATATTTATCAGGTTACATTCCATCTGCCATTGATCTGCCCCTGACCATTTCATCTGCATCTTCCTGTAACTTAAGGCCTTCCTCCGTCACTGCGAACCAACTGGTCAATCTTTGTGTCAAACGTACACTTACTTATCACACCTCCCTGAATCTCCACCTAGCCCCTCCACATTCACATTTGTTTTTGTTATAAATAACACAAACAATAAGGACACATCACTGATCCCTGTGGTACACCAGGGGACACTGGTCTCCTGTCACACAAAACAGCCTCTCTCACTACCCTCTGCCTACTGCCACTAAGACAATTTTCGTTGTAACTTGTCAAGTTATCATTTATATTGTGAGATTTTACATTATTTTTCAGTTTCCCCTCCCACTGGAAATTTGTCAAAGGCTTTCCTACAAAGCTAAACATCGACCTCCTCAACTAATTCAATCACATCCATTAGATGTCACTTCCTTCTGATAAAGTCATGATGGATTACCCCTGATCAGACCTTGCGACTCTGATTGGAGTTCAATTTTCTCCTTCCCTATTTTCTCCAGTAGTTTCCTTAACAGTGACCTAATACCCGCTCGTCTATAGTTCCCTGGTCTATCTCTCCCACCCGAACTGTGAAGTGGAATCGTGTTAGCAGTTCTCCAGTTCTCTGGCACCTCCCCTACGGTCAGATCCTAATTAAAATATTCAGTCAGGGTCTTTCCTCCTTCCACCCCAACAGCCGCCTGTGATACAACTCATTCAGACATGGAGATAGGTCCAAATTTATACAGAACAAAGCCTCAAATCCTTCTCGTAGTTTACATCAATCTGTTCAAGAGTTTCCTCATCCATCTCCTTGAATTCTGTACTTGTCTTCTCCGTCTCTAAAAGTAAAATAGATGTGAAAGTCTCATGTAACAATCCATCAATGTTCTCCAGCTTGACACACAGATTGCCCCTTTGGTTTCTAATGGACACTAACTGTTTGCTGATTATTCTGTCTACTTGTCCGTGTAGAATATCGTGGGATTCTCCCAGATCTCGCCTACTTGTACTTCTCCATGTCCCTGTTATTCAGTCCCCTCTGTGTTTTCTAAGTTTCACTGCAACCACCTCTCATGTTTCAAAACTCGAGATCACAGGGTGAGTTTCCACATCAGAAAATCTTGCTGTTTTAGGGATGAATCTAAATAATACCTTTTTGCAGTTCCTCTGTAGTCAATATCTTATTTCTTAGATTGGACTCCAACAATACAAAATACTCTCATGAACACTCGATACAACTGGTGTATGACGTCTTCTATATTCCAATTACAATCACCTGAATGTAAAACTAATTTTTTTCTTTGCTATTTTCATCTGTTTTCCTAATACCTCTCGCTTTAACTTTTCTTATGAGCTTACTTTGTGAGTTTTTTTAAAAAAATCTCATGAATATTCAACTCTACGTTATCCATTGGTTCTTCATTACCTATGTCCACAAGAATCATCTTCAAACCATTCCAAAAAAAAAGTTTGCCACTTCTGTTTTCCTTTCATCGGTATATTCTCACACTCCCAAGTTATGTTATTACCTTCTACATGTCTAGTAGCATGTTCTTTGTAATCGAGTCCAACAGACACCCGACTGCGGATGACAAGATAACTGCTCTGTAGTTCACACCCTCTCCATCTTCATCCTTTCTTAAACTGTTGGATAATATTGTAACTTTACTTTGCCTTATACAGATTGGCTAAATGACTTTCGAGAATGTGTCGGAAGATAAAGTAAAAATCCACGATGCGCAATCAACATGTCTATTGCTGCTTCCTCATAAATCCTTGTATGAAGTACATCTGGTCTGTCAGATTTATAAATATTCAATCCAGCTTCCTTTTCAAAGATGACCTCAACATTGATAAGAATAATCTAGACTTTACTTACACAAGTCCCATGGTCACTTGGTATTTCTGGAAGAATTTCTGGACATTCTTCCAATGAAGATAGATGCAAATAAACTGTTTCTTTTCCCTGAGATTTCTCTGTTCTCTGCAATAAACTATCCTGAACGCACACCAACTGTTCCACATTTGACCTTGTTTTTATTTTTTTTCATACATTGATAGATGCTTTTTAGCAGTTTTTTATGTTTTTCTTTCGTTTGCATGCTTTTTCTCTTTTCGATTTTCTTCTCAGTTTCTTGGTCATCCTTTGCTGGGTCCTACATTTCTCTGAATCCACTGGATTACTACAACTTGGCATTTTTCTAAGCTGCTTCCTTTCATCAAATAGGTAAGTGAAGGTGGGGTTGAAAGTGATACTCGGAGAGGAGGGTGGAGCAGATTGATAGCAAGGAAGGTGGACGCATAGGAATGTACAAAAGGGCGATGCTGACTTGGAGGGTGGAGTGGGATAGGGTGGGATTAGGGGAAATGGGAAATCCACTATGATCCCCCTGTGTTTGGAGGGTCCCAAGGCAGAAGAGGAGGCTTTCTTCCTGCAGGCTTCTGGTGGCTCGGATTTGGCGATGGAGCAGGTCCAGGACCCTCATGTCCTTGCAGAGTGGGAAGGGGAGTTAAAGTGCTCAGCCACAAGGCGATGGAATTGTTCAATGAGGCTGTCCCAGAGATGTTCTCTGAAATGTTCCACAAGTTGACCTTCTGCCTCGCCAATGTAGAGAAGAACACATTGGGTTCAATGGATGCAGTAGATGAGGCGGTCTGTCTCCCTTCATCACCTATCACTTTCAACCCTTCAACCCCACCTTCATCTACCTCCTCCCGCAATCCCTGCTAATCTCCCCCCTGCCTCACCCCCCTTCTCATTTATCCCTCAGCCCCCTGGGCATATAAGCTTCATTCCTGATGAAGGCCTTATGCCCGAAACATCGATTTATCTGCTCTTAGTATGCTGCCTGACTGTGCTTTTCCATCACCACACTCTTCCCCTCTGATCTCCAGCATCTGTAGTCCCCACTTTCTCCTCACACCTTGATGGCTTGCATGACTCAGATTTATAACAGTTACTTCAAATAAAACAAAAACTGTCGTGTACTCAAACAGCATAAAAGAAAACCAGTACATTGTGTCACTGTTCCCAAAATGTCCTTTCCAGCAAATTTTTCAATTAGCTCTTCTGATCACTCAACACCAATTCCTAAATCCCTGATATCGAGCTCAGTGCTTAACATAATGCTCATGTAAACCATCTCACACGTGGTCATGAAATCCATTTTTCCCAGCATTAGCATTCAATTGGGTTAACAGAGTTTAGATATAATTAAACAGTACATTATCACTGCAGTAGCCACAAATGTGTATATCTCATTTCCTGTTTTATAACATGTCCAACATTTGTATTGCAGCTTTCACTTTGATATATAACTCCCATCAATGTTTGCTCCTCCTTGCTGATTTTTTAATCTCCACCTTACTAGATTCTGTGGAATCTGAGCGATGTGGGCTCTGGGGAGATTGATGGTAGAGATCATCTCGCCACATCATTTATGATCTTCTCAAACTTTAATTACTCCAGATCTCCCGTTATGCTGATGGAGTAGAGAAGGACAATGATCTTCCAACAATGCTCTGTATTCCCCCAGAGAGCTGAGACAGCTCTAACCTGGGTGGGAACCTTCCAGCAGGCCGGTAAAGTGTTGCTGCTGCTGTACAGGCTCTTAGTGAGATCACATCTAGAGTAGTGTGTACAGATTTAATCTCTTCAATGAAGAAAGGATGTTGTTATATTGGAAGCAGCTCAGAGATGGTTCCCTCAACTGATTCCTGCAATGAAGGTGCTGGCTTATAATGAAATGATGATCAGGTTGACCAGTAGCCATTGGAGTTTACAAAAATTAAAGATGAACTTATTTGAACATAAATGACAGAAGGAGTGAACGAGTGAAGTGAATTACACAGATAGTGGAGGAATCCATTCCGTTCTCCAGCCTGTTACACAGGAACAACAGGAGGATATTCAGCCTTCGACCCTGTTACAACCAAAACAGGACGAGGCTATTCAGCCCCTGGAGCCTGATATACATTTAGAGAAGGAGGCCAATCAGCCACTCGAGCCTATAACATTAGGCCATGCTGCACCAGTATCCTGTTAAACAGCAACAGGATCAGTCCATTCAGCCTCCTCAAGTCTGTAACATAGGAACTGGAAGGTTTCAACAGTGACTGGAAATTGTTACACTGGGATAAGAAGGCCATTCAGACCCACCGAGCCTATTGCAAGGGAATTGGATAAGATTAAAAACTATCTGACACTTCTTTCATGAGAAAGGAAGAGGCAATTTAGACACGTGTCTGTTGTGTGGGAACAAGAGAATCCCTCGGTCCCATCTCCGGATACATGATGAGACCGTTCAGTATTTGCACCTGTTATAGAGAAGTATGAGAAGACCCATCAGCCCCTCAAAATGTTACACAGCAACAGTAAGATTCCATAATCTCCCAATCCTCTAAAGCATCAACAGGAGGATGTCATTCTGGCCTTGGAGATGGCAACATGGAAACACCAGAAAGAGACGTCAGCCCATCGAGTGTGTACACCAGCAGGATGGTGAGTCCATTCAGCCACACGTGGCTCTTACACAGCATTTGGACCAGATCTCTTAAAAACGTGTGCCTTTTAAACAGGATTCAAAGAAAACGTAAAGCTTTTCGAAAGGGAAGAACTTGTAATAATGGTATACATTAGGGACGAAAGTGTAACAATAAACTATTGTAATTTAAGGCAAATTGTTAGAGTCCATTGTTCAGGATATTTGCAAAGTTAAACCACAATTCATCTGAGTCAACATGGTTTTACGAAGGCTAAACCGTGTTTGAATTGTTTGCTTGAGTTATTTGAAGATATCACAAGCCAGGTGGGTCGTGGGAATCCTGGAGATGGAACATATCTGGTCTTCCTGAAGGCATTGGATGTGTCGCTTCTCCAAAGAGTAAGTGGTAAGATCAGACAACATGGGTTTAGGAGTAATTTATTAGCTTGGATGGAGGATTGGTTAACCAACAAAATGGAGTCAGATGGAATAAATGTATAATTTTCTTTTGGCAAATGCAATTTGTGGGGTGACATTGATTTCAGGACTCATGCCTCAACCATTTGCGATCGATGGAATGACTGTACTCTGTTGATGGGATCGAAAATACGATTTTCAGATGACACTAACATCGATGGGAAATTACTTCAGAATGATGATGGAAGAGATTTTAAATCTATATGGATAGGTTGGGTGAATGGGCCAACATTTAGCAAGGAAAATTAAAGTGAAGAAATATGGGGCTTTTAGGGTGTATGTTTGCTCGCTGATCTGTGGGTTTGATATCCAGACATTTCATTACCTGGCGAGGTAACATCATCAGTGGCGACCTCCAAGTGAAGCGAAGCTGTTGTCTCCTGCTTTCTATTTATATCTTTCTCCTGGATGGGGTTCCTGGGGTTTGTGGTGATGTCATTTCCTGTTCGTTTTCTGAGAGATTGATAGATGGCATCTAAATCTATATGTTTGTTTCTGGCGTTGTGTTTGGAGTTCCACCACAAATAAAAGCCACCATTTTGACTGGGACAACACATCTATCCTGGGACAGGCTAAGCAAAGACATGCCAGAGAATTCCTAGAGGCCTGGCACTCCAACCACAACGACATAAACAAACACATAGATCTAGATGCCATCTATCAACTCCTCAGAAAACGAACCGGAAATGACATCACCACAAACCCCAGGAACCCCATCCAGGAGAAAGATATAAATAGAAAGCAGGAGACAACAGCTTCGCTTCACTTGGAGGTCGCCACCATTGATGTTATCTAGCCAGGTAATGAAACGTCTGGATATCAAACCAACAACTCAGCGAGCAAACCAACATCCTAAATCTCAACCTGAGCTACAAACCTTCACAAACCTTGCAAAAGCCATGAGCGCAACACGCTACAACTTGCCCGTAGATGGGAAAGGAATGCCATCCGAGAGAGTTCCACCCGCGAACAACTGTACTTCTGCATGAATGTTTAAGAAAACAACTACTGCCAAAATGTCTGCAATATAAACGCCGAAAAAACACCTCAAGCCAAAAGTTTAACAGAACAAAACGGCCGCAGAATGCTCCGAGAATTAATCAATGATGCCCACCACAGACTCTAAAAATACAAACGGGAAATTGCGCGCCAAAAGCCGTTATTCAAACAAGCAACAAACCAAGTATGGTCAGACGTGATAGAACAAGCCATCAACACCAAACACCGACAAAGACAGATAAAGAAAAATCGGGACGTGAAGAAAAAACTGGACAAACTCACAAAAAAAAACACAAAACCGATAACACAGGGGCATGGATAAAGAACTTATCAGACCGGACCCTATCAGACACAGAAAAAGCGGGACTAGTCAAAGGATTAAATTTCAATTACCGAGACGCTGACAAGAAGGAATTACTAGCGGCATTAGAAACCACATTGAAGGACAACAATCTCATGGAAGAAACACAACAAACGATCAGACAGACAGTTGCACCTATTCTCAGCCGAAAGAGGGAAGGAAACAAACTGACCACACAAGAAAATAAAGCCCTAGAAAACCTCAAAAAAGACAAAGACATCATTATGTTACCTGAAGACAAAGGTCGCTCACAGTCATCCTGAACAGAAGGGACTACATAGAAAAATCTAATGCACTACTCGCAGGCACCAACACCTACCAACAGGTGGCGCTTGACCCGACCACACAACTAGGAAACAAAATTACTTATCTCCTAAGAAAATAACACAATTCCGGACAATTAAACAAGACAGAATTCCAGAAAATGAAACCCAATGGGACCAATACCCCACAATTCTACGGACTACCAAGAATCCATAAACCAGGAGCCCCCTCAGACCTATAGTCGCACTACCCGGAACACCAATTTACAGACTAGCCAAAGAACTACACGCAAGACTAAAATACCTAGTAGAAGATTCACAACACTCCATCCACTCCACCCAGGAAGTCCTAAAAATCATCAAAAACGCCAACATAGAGGAAGACGAAGCAATGATCTCATTCGACATAACAGCACTGTTCACCTCCATTAACATCGACCTGGCAACGGAAACACTTACCACACTTTTAGAAGAGACCATCACACACACACCAACCACCATCAATCACATTACCAACGAAAATATCATGAAGCTAATGGACCTGTGCCTCACCACCCACTTCACCTTCAAAAACATAGTCTACAAGCAAACCAACGACACACCCATGGGATCTCCACTTTATCAGGATTCATAGTAGAAGCGGTAATGCAAGGACTAGAACAAACAGCCCTACCAATCATCAAACAAATATCTGGGTTCACTACGTAGATGACACTTTTGGCATCACAAAATGAAACAAGATAGAAGAGACATTTAACATCATCAACAACACTCTCACAGGCATAAAGGTCACCAAGGAGGAAGAAACCGACAACAAACTCGCATTCCTGGACGTCACAGTCGAAAGAAATGACAATGGAGAACTACAAACCTGCATATAGAGAAAACCGACAAATACTGACCAAATACTTAACTACACCAGCAATCATCCCAACACACACAAACGAAGCTGTATCAGGACACTATTCCAACAAGCCACCACACACTGTAGCTCAGACGAGATACGCAAAACAGCGGAGAACCACCTATACGACGTATTCAAGATGAACGGATACTCAAGAAATACAGTGCGCAGATTCCTCAAGGACAAACCACGACAATCAGACCAAACACAGCCAGAAACCCTAACCACCTTACCATACATCAAAGAAGTTTCAGAAATGACAGCCAGACTACTGAGACTCCTCGGAATCCTAGTAGCACACAAACCCACCAACACTCTCAAACAAAAACTAACAAACTTAAAAGACACAGTACAACCCATGGACAAAACCAACGACATCTACAAAATTCCATGCAAGGACTGCCACAAACACTACGTAGGACAAACAGGAAGAAAGTTAACCACCAGGATACACGAACACCAGCTAGCCACAAAAAGACACGACCCTCTCTCCCTCATAGCCCTACACACGGATGAAAAAATCCACCATTTTGACTGGGACAACACATCTATCCTGGGACAGGCTAAGCAAAGGCATGCCAGAGAATTCCTAGAGGCCTGGCACCCCAACTAAAACGCCATAAACAACACATAAATCTAGATGCCATCAATCAACTCCTCAGAAAACGAACCGGAAATGACATCACCACAAACCCCAGAAACCACATCCAGGAGAAAGATATAAATAGAAAGCAGGAGACAACAGCTTCGCTTCACTTGGAGGTCGCCACTGATGATGTTATCTAGCCAGGTAAGGAAACGTCTGGATATCAAAACTACAGCTCAAGGAGCAAACATACACCCAAATCTCAACCTGAGCTACAAACCTTCACAAACCTTGAGAAAAAAACAATGCTATTCAAGTTGGTCAGTATTAATGGAGAGACAAATTATTATCTAAATGGCGAGAAAGTTCAAAGTGCTTAGGTGCAGAGGGATCTGGATGTCTGCTTGCATATCACAGAAAACCTGCATACAGGTACTGCAAGTAATGAGAAATGCAAGCATAATTTCAGTGTTTACTTATAAAAGGATAGAGTAGGGAGTGTTGGTGTAGCTATGCAAGGCATTTGTGAGGCTGCAACTGGAGTACAGTTTGGGTGTCCTGCAGAATGAGGTATTTCCATTGGAGGCAATTCAGAAGAGCTTCATTAGATTGATTCCATATTTGAAGTGTTTGTCTTATGAAGGGAAATTGAGCAGTTTAGGCCTACACGCTCGAGTTTATAAGAATGAAAGGAAATCTCATTGAGTTCTGTAAAATTCGAAAAGTAATTGAAAGTGTAGATGTGGGTGGATTATTTTTTCATGTGGCGCAATCTACAACAAGAGACTAGAGTGTTAGGATGGAGAGATGGCACGAAAAGGGAATAGAGGCCGAGTTGACATCAGCCTCATCGAGCGGTTGGATTCCTCACAGATGCGCATTGTTCTTATTCAACTCTTCAACTGTGTGCATAGGAATGAGGGAGGATTGGGTATCATACAGGAAGCAGGCACTCAGGATAAATCAGTTAGAGAGAACGTAACCAGTCGCGCCACACAGTGACCAGCGCTGGGTTCTCAACTATTTACATTCTATATTAATGATCAGGAAGATGGAACAGATATACAGATGCTGCGTTTTGTGATGTCGCTGTGATAAGCAAGAGATTAAATTATCAAGAGAGGGTGGAGAGTCTGCAAATAGATTCAGAGAGGTAAAGACAATAGATAATAGTTTGTCAGGTGGAATCTAACATGATATAAACTGTCATTTCATTTACAGAAATAATGGAAGGCAGTATGTTACTGAAATGGAGAGAGATTACAGGACTTAGTAATACTGTGTACTGGGAGGTTCACTCAGACCCGTTCAGAAATGGCAGGTTTTGCTCCATCCCTGTTTGTCAGCTCCCAGACACTCCAAGTGACCCCATTGCTCTCCGTACACATGGAATACTTTGATGTGGTTGATTGATGGTGGGGATGGTGTTTTGAAACCTGCATCAAGAGGATGTCCTTTATCCAAGATATATTCATTTCTTTCCACGTGGAGACCCGATGACGATGAAAATGGCTGACTGCTTCTGAATGAAGAGGCCATGACTGCTACCAGGACAGTGGGTATTCACCAACATGATATACTGTGCATGCGTTACATTAATAGAGAGAGAAATCCTCTCCCCATTGACATGGGTACTCTGCAGATGCACTGTACACCATCGGAAATCCCACTATACTGGATATACCCGGAAGCTCCCTGCTGTGGGAGAAACAATGTATTTACCTCATCCACCATGTATATCCTCCATCACCGAATGGTGACATTGATGTTGAGATATTGGGAAATGATGGATGTGTCACCTTGTCCAGCCTGGAATGTTCTGGATCATAGAAGCTGTATGAGAAACAGTGACCCTAACAGCCACTGCCAGCACCATCCTCCCCTGGTGTGAAACTGCAGGTCGTGTTGAAGGAGGTGGAGGTGATACCATTCTATGACCAGCTCCTTGTTCAATCAGTGTCCCCTCACACTGCTCCTGGGTTAAGTGAAGCTTGGAAAGCTGTACCTGGAAAACCCAATGTGGATACAGCAGATCCCTTTCCCCACACACACTCACTGCGTGGTTTCAGAGTTCCCCTCTCTGCAGCCTCTGCTCCATTCGTTGTTCATGTAACAGACTCAGATGCTGCATCCAGAGTTGGGTCACCAAATCCTCAGGTCTCCCTGCATGTCTGAGGCAGCTCACAGCACATCCTCCAGCAAACCATCCGCAGCCCCTCCACTTAATTTTCAATTACAGGATTCATCACAAATCCCTTGGCTACAAGTGTTGTGGACCAGTCCAGATCTCCCCAAAATATTTTAAGAAGGCCGCTTAGACCCAAACCTTTCCTTATTTTGAATATAGATGGGAGGTGTGCGTTCCAGATATGTTGCGACTGGTCAAACCACTCAACATTAAGCAAAATATAATCTATTCAAATGCTTTAGTTAAAATAAAATCAAAGAAAAGAATATTTTGGGAGAGCTTATATGTTGGAACACTTGCACAAACTATAGATAACGCTCCTTCTTGGTTTACACTGCTTTGCTTTGCATATTCAAATACAGATCCTTACAGCAGTTTGCCAATCCGGAGGTTACAACATCAACAGAGATCTCAGAGGAAAAGCAGCTGGGGATCATTTATTGAAACTTCCAACCATTCTGGGATCCCCAGCAGCTTCTGAATGCTGCAGCTAAAAACAAAATGAGGAAACCTGGTCTGGGAGAGCTGGCCACTGCCCTTCCATTGTAACCACCGTTTTAATGAAACCTAAAATCTCAGTTATTTACTTAAACTGTTTTCAGACAGCAGTTCTGCACGTCTGCCTTTAAAACCTCTCTTCAAAAAAAAACCACAAGAGAAAATAAACGTTTTACAATGATAGTATCTTCACAATTCATTCTTTAATAAAATAATCCATCAATACACAAATGTGGATTCATTTTAGACCTCCTAATCTTCCTCTATTAGTAGACGGAAATGCATATATATTACATTGACTCTGAGCATACAAATGTTCACAACTATTTCGATTTCAGTCATTTTACTCCTGCCACAGAATGCCTTTGTCTTTCTTCATCCAGGTCTCCACAAGGTGTCAAAATTTAGGATTTCTCGCCCTGTCACCTGTGTAGTTTCAAATTGAATGGTAGCAATAATAAGCTCAATCGAAACAGACTGGTATTTTTCTCCCTAAACTTCTCCAAAAACTTTAAGGGGTCACGATCAGTGAAAAAGATTTTTCTCATGTATGTTATTGGCAATGTAAATCTGAAATGTTGTAACGCCAACACCAAGCCGAAGGCCTCCTTCCCCATTGTGGAATAAATCTGTTGATGTTTCCACTGGACTCTCCAACCACGCGTTACATAATGGAGCACTTCTCATATTTTCAATAGTCCTTCTGAATGACATAGCTCCCCATGTCTCAGCATAAAAGACTTACATGTTTCCGTCCCTCTTAATGCTCTACCCTCTTTACCTGCTACTACTGGCCTATGCCAGTAAACCTTACTTTCACAGGTATATGTTTTAAGAATATCTCACACATTCTTCAATCTCTCACAGAAACCAAACTTTGATTCTGAACTCAATCAGCATCATCAGCCATTTCAGCTTCTCACCTTGCCATTTTAACTCTCAGCTCTTCCACACGAGTTCTCACGACTGCAGGAAGTGAATTGTTGAACTTCTCCAAAATAAGAATCTCTCTAAGAGTGTCATAGGTTTGCTCTGTTTTTAATACCTTTACCCACTTTTCAAAATTACTTTGTTTGATCCTTTCAAACTCAATGCGCGTTTAACCAGAGACCCTTTTTTAGATTCCTGTAATGCTGTCTGTCAGCTTCTGGCCCAACCTCATATGCACTTCGGATGGCTTTCTTCACCTCCTCATACTGGCCAGATACCTCCTCCGATAGGGATGCAAATACCTATCAGCTTTGTTTGGATCAACTAAATCCACATGGTCACTGGTCACTGCACTTGTTCAGCCACTTCTCAAACGAAATTCAAAAGGCTTCCCATCCTTCTCATCAAATTTGGAGAATGCCTGGATGCATTTAAACAGATCCCCATTAGGCCATTGTTTACAATAGGGTTGCTCAACCTCACTAACCTCCTCATCCAGCCGACCGTCTACCTTCATCACCGCCCTCTCTGTCAACTTTCCTCTCTAATTGCTAACTTTTTAAGTTGAAACTCTCTGCTTTTCTTCTGTCCTTTTCTCTTTTTCTTCTTCATTTCCCTTTCTTTTATTTCTACTTTTCACCATAATTCAAATTGTTTTAATTCCTTCTCATGTTCAAAGTGCCTCATTTGAAATTGAATTCCAGCCATTTCCAAAGAGCCTGATGGCGTTTCCACCAAATGTAATTGCCGAGCTATCGCTGTAATTATCTCACATTTTCTCACAGACAATCGCAACCCCAACTCCAGCTTGTCTGTCAATTCCTACAGTTTTGCCTTCATTACCTTTTGCAAAACACCCAACTTCACTTTTCCACATCCAGAGAACTCTTGGTGACTGAATCTTTATACATAAATGCCAACCGAATTCAACATCGGAAAAAAAGACACTATCAACTACCATACGCGACCTTTGAACCCAATACTCTCCTGGTGCATTCTCTCCAGTGTCTGCATGAGCTTATTCTGGATGCTTTGAATTTCCCCCACAATCCAAAGATGTGCATGTCAGGTGTATTGGCCATGATAAATTGTTCATAGTTTTCAGGGATGTGTGGGTTAGGTGCCTTAGTCGGGGTAGATGTGTAATAATAGGGTAAAGGAATGGGTCTGGGTGGGTTACTCCTCGTAGGGTCGGTGTGGACATGTTGGGTCGAATGGCCTGTTGGCATACTGTATGGATTGTAATTCTAAACCCAATTTGGTATTATCGACTTAGAACCAGACAAGAGACCCCAGTTTGCTATAGACAACCAGACCGCCTCAAACTATTTTAAGAAGGTAGCTTGGATGCCAATCTTTCCTTATTTTAATGGTAGATGTGAAGTGGGAGTTCCAGATGTGATGCTACTAGTCAAACCACTCACCATTAAGTAAAACGCAATATATTTAAACACTCTAATGAAAATCCAGACAAAATGAAGAGGAATTTAGAATAACTTAAATATTGGAAATCTTAACCGAATAATGGATGCAGTACCTTCTACAAATGAACTGTTCCAATATACTAACATCACCTAAACACACCCTTGGTAAAAAGGAACATTCAGACATGTGTTCCTGCATACGGTTCTCCAATCCAGGAGGAAACAGCATCAAGTGAGGTTCCAGAGAGAATAGCAGCTCGGGATAATTTACTAAAACTTCCAACCTTCTGGGACCCCCAAGCACCTGGTGATTGTTATAGCTACAATAAAAAGAAACCTAGAAAGCCTGGTCTGTGCCAGCTGGCCATTGTTACTACAATTTATTTTTAAAAAACCCTAAAAGCCCAGTAATTTATTTACTTGAGCCGTTTTCAGTAGGCAGTTTGGCCTTTAAGATCTCTTACTAAAAAAAAGGATAAAATAACCTTTTATTTTAAAAAAAAGTGACAGCATTATCAGGCAATTTAGATGCCTGGTCCTTTACTCAGTGGGCTTCCTCGTGTTACTGATCGCAAGATCACCAGAGAGGGACAGCCACAGGTACTGACCAAGTTACAAGGATGTTTCTCATAACTTCTGAAACACGCCTATCCATGGACCATCATATGGGACATACCAGGAAGTGAACAACCGCTTATCACACCCCATTTCATTATTTCTGAGCAACACAATGCCAGCACTCGATACACTAGGGAGCCAAAACCCAAGGCCAGGGAAAGATACAAAGGGACAGAGAGATTCACATTAAAGACTGAAATAGACAGTTAATTAACTGAAAAGATGTTGTGGAAATATGGGGAAAAAGTCAGGGCAGTGGGACTAACTGGAGAAGTGAGATCTTCGTGAGTAAAATTACAAGAATGAGAACATTCAATAAAGGCATTGCCAGATTAGCTGAAATGGTTTGTTACATCAAATTCTGAATCTGCTTCACAGAACACCACAAACAACATTAACTGGGACAAGATGACAGCCCCGTATGGAGAGCTGTGCAGATCATGCTCGCGTGTTGCTCAGTAAATTGCAGTATCTGCCCAGTAGGGGAAGGTTTGCTCTCTCTTCATGTGTGTGTGTGTTCATCAGAGAGAGAGAGAGAGAGAGAGAGAGCATGTGTGCGCGTGATTGACGTGGTTAAATGAGAAACTCATTGTCTGAGAAAAAACGCACATGAGGAAAACAATTTTAAATACGAACAACTGGCAGGCTTTTTGTTAATCAACAGAGAGAACGAGGGAAGTTTCATGGACAGATAAGGTAAAGTGTTTGAGAATGTTAAAATAAAGGCATTCCAGACACAACAGCAATATACGTCAGCGTGCATGAATGACAGATGGGTGGGAGTTTGGTGTGAGTCTGAATCAGATTTGTTTGGGCAGGTTTGAAGCCGGGAGCATCAGCAGCAGATTCTTGCCTTCATTAAGACTGTATTTCATATCTCAAGATTCAAACCGCAGATGGAATAAACCAGTGAGACATATTCTGGAGTGATGAGTATTTCAAGTTAGAAATGGTCAAGGAATGGTGTCAAGAATCAGCTCAGTGTCAAAGGGATCTCCCACATTTGTGACGTGTCTGCTTCTGCTGCAGATATTGTCCAGGGATGGGATGGAAACAGTAGAGGAAGTGGAGTTTGTAACCAGAACAGTAGACAATGGCCTCCATGCTCTTAACAGCAAAGGCAATGATATAATGAATTGTGGTTCTCCCCTGAAACAGAATAGGTCAACATAGAGACCCGGAATAACACTGCCAGAGCAGAGAGCGAGACAGTAATTGAACACCTTCATTGATGTCAGTTAGTTGTGGTCTGTAAAGTGAATATCTGGATTGAGAGATTCCACTGGAACAATAATTTTGGCAAGAAGTGTAGACTATATGAAATAACAGTAATACAGTCATAACTGGTTTATAGAAAACAAAATCTGGACAGTGACACTCACCAGGAACACCAACGATAGCCAGGAAGGGATAATAGAAGTATTTAAAAATGAGAAGAGCGTAATAGATCCGCCATGATAATGACAACCAATCAACTGCAGAAAGATACCAAACATAATATGATAAGCTCCTGTCTATTGTTGAAATATTCCTCTCTAATGTTCTCAGATTATGATCCATTGTTGGAATATTCCAGTCTAATGTTCCCAGATTCTGATCCATTGTTTGAATATTCCAGTCTAATGTTCTCAAACTCTGATCCATTGTTGGAACATTCCCGTCTAATGTTCTCTCCTAAGAGTCTGATCTCTCCTCCCCCACTCTCTGGATCTGCTGATCCCCAGCAGTGCTGTCGGTGATGGTCCCGCTCATGTTGTGGGTTGACACATTGTACGGAGGCTATTTATCATTAAAAGATGGAAACTCTCCACTGTGATAATTAGAATCCATGGAGGTTGGCATTAATCACAGTCACTGAACAAACAGACTCAGTTAACAAGTTCCATACATCACTTTTCATTTATTGGTTTTGGATGGAATAGTTGAAGGTTGCTGAGGGATGGACCATAAATCTTTCAATCTTTTTAATCTTTTTTTTCCTTGTATATGAGAATATTAACAGAACACTGCAGCAGTCTATATATGTCCCACTCTGTTTATGAAAGGAGGCGGTTATAAATAAAAACAGATCGGCTGCATAATAAGAAGTCGGGTGGGCAAGTTTCTAGATACCTGAACACAAAGTGCGGTACTTATTGACCAGTGTGAGGCTACTCATGGTTTTAATGCCCTGTTATCAAATCCTTTCATAACTTTGAGACAGAGCATTGAGACTGCTACTCAGGAACTGGCCAAAACAATTCTGTTCCTATGGGCCTTACAGAGGGATAAGAGAAAGCCATTCAGCCCATATTAGTCTGTTGCTACTTGAAAAGGTGGAAAACTGGAATATTGGCGCATTTTGCCAACAGAATCATTCAAAACAAAGAGATGTGTCACTGCAGCTGTATGAGGTGTTACTGAGAGGGCACCTGGAGTACATTGTGTTCTCTGTGTTTCTGTAACTGAGAATGGTTGGACCACCATTAGATACAGTTTACCGGCAGTGCGTAATCCACGGGTTGCTGTGTCATTTGATGTCTCGGGTCTGTTACACAGGGACAGGAGGATGCCATGAAGTCTCTTGAGTCTATTTCAGAGGGACATGAGGAGGTCATTCAGCCTCTCCAGTCTATTACAGAGGGACAGGAGGAGCCTATTCAGCCTCTCGAACCTGTTCCAGAGGGGCAGGAAGTGTTTATTTAACTTTCAAATCTGTTACACATAAATATTAGTTTCAAACTAGTTGTGGAATAGAAACGACCTGATGTAAACATTAAAGTTCCTACTTTGAATAAGGTCAATTTTGAAAGTGTTAGGTGAGCCCTGTGAAAGGTTAATTAGGATACCCTATTCGCAGGTAAAGGGATGGTTGGAAAATGCAAGGCGATTACAACTTGGTGTCAGAGAGTCCAGAACCATCGTGTTCCTATTAGTGAGATGGGCAAGGCTGGTGGGTGCAGGGAGTGCTGGATGGCTAGATATATTGATGCTCTGGTCAAGGTAAGGAAGGAGGCATATGTCAGGTAAACAGAGCTGAGATCAAGTGAGTCCCGAGAGGGGTATCAGGGAAGTAAGTGTATAGTCAATGGGGAACTCCAGCCAGAAAAATATGGACATGAGATGGCTTTAGAAATAGGGTTAACGAGGCATTGAAGCAACAGTACACGTCTTTTAATGGCAAAATATTAACTAGGGAGAGAATAGGGCACCTTACAGGTCAGTAAGGCTACCTATGTGCGTAACCATAGGAGATGGAGGGTCACTAAACAAGTATTTCTCCTCAGTATTTGATGTAGAGGAGATTACAACAGTGAGAGAAGGAAGAAATATATTTTAAATAGTATCTATATTACAAGGAGATATCGGACATTTTAAAACATACAAAGGTGAACAAATCCCTGGGATCTGATCAGTTGTATCCCAGAAGTTTGTGGGAAGCTCGGAAAGAGTTTGTTCACCCTTTTGCTGATATATCTGTATTATTGATTTACACTGGTGAGGTGTCAAAAGACTGGTGGGCTGCTAACATAGTGTCATTATTTAAGAAAGTAAGGAAAATACAGCTAACTATAGATTGGTGAGCCTGACGTCAATGGGGACTAAATTGTTGGCGGTGGGGGCGGGGGGGGCGGTGTTGAGGGAAAAGATGTATATGCATTTGGAAAGACAAGGACTGAAGAGAGCTTTGTACATTTGAGACCACGTCTCACTGACTGGGTGGAATTTTTTGAGGAAGTGAAGAAGATGATTGATGACGGCAGGACAGTGGATGTTATCTTTATGCAATTCAGTAAGAAAACCAAAATGTTCTACATGGTAGACTAGTTATCAAGGTTAGACTGCCGGGAATCCTGGAGAGCTCGTCATTTAGGCCCAACTTTTTCTTGAATATTGGAGATAGTGCATGACAGTGGACATTTGTTCATTGAATTTGGAGACCTGTGACTAGTGGCGTGCCACAAAGATCAATAGTGAGTCTTTTGTTGCTTATGCAAATCATTTGTACTTGAGTAAGTGAAGTATGGTCAGTAAGTTTGTAGATAATTCCAATTTTGGTGGTAATGTCGACAGTGAAGAATAATGTCTCAGAATATAATGAGACGTTGATTAGGTGAGCTGAGGAGTGGCAGATGGAGTTTATTTTAGATAAATGTGAGGTGTTGCATTTTGGCAAGAAATATCAGAGGATGAAATATAGGTAGGGTCCTGTTGAAAGTTGCCAATCAAGGATAACTCCATAGAAATTATGGAATCCCTACAGTGAGGAAACAGGCTATTCTACCCATCGAGTCCACACCGATCCTCTCAACAGTATCCCACTGGACAAACCCTTATCCTATCCCTCTGAGCCAGCATTTCCCATGGCTAATCCACCTCGCCCACACATCCCAGGGTACCATGCACAATTTAGGATGGTCAATCTACCCTTACCTGTATATCTTTATACTGTCAGAGGAAAACATATTACCCGGAGGAAACTCACACAGACACGGGGAAAATGTACAAACACCACACAGTCAGTCATTCACGGATGGAATTAAACCCAGATCGCTGTCCTGTGAGGCACCTTATGGTGCAGGTTTTCAGTTCCTTGAAAGTGCCGTCATAGGTAGACAACATAGTGAAGAAGGCACTTGGTGATCTTCCCTTTATTGGTGTGTGCTTTGACTCTAAGCATTTGCATGACGTGTTGGATCTGTACAGGATATTTGGCCACTTTTGTAATATTGTCTTTAATTCTGGTCTCCCTGCTGTCGGGGAGATGTTGTCAACATTGAAAGGGTGCAGAATAGTTTTAAAAGAATGTTGCAGGTGTAGGAGGGTTAGAGTTACAGGGAGAGTTTGAATAGGCTGGGGCTATTTTCAAGTATTGAGGCTGAGGGGTGACGTTAAAGAGGTTTATAAAATCATGAGGGTCATAGATAAGGTAAACAGTCAATGTCTTTTCCCAGGATAGACGAGTCCAAATATAGATGACAAAGGTTTAAGGTGAGAGGAGAAAGATTTAAAAAGGGACGCTAAAACAACATTTTCACACAGACACTTCTGTGTGTAAGGATTGAACAGCCAAAAGAGGTAGTGGGGGCAGGTACAGTTACACCTTTTAAAAAAGATTTGGATGTATACATGCATGGGAAGTGTTTAGAGGGAGATGGGCCAACTGCTGGCAAGGGGAACGAGATTAATTTAGGATATTTGGTCTGTATGGATGACCAGACCGCAGGATCTTTTTCTGTGCTGTACATCTCTGAGAGTCTATTGACCCTTGAGTGTTTAACATGGGAACAGAAGGTGGTTATTCCGCTTCTGAATACTGTCAGTCAGCTTGTTTGCTCAATTACTGACAGTCAAATACAAAAATAAATCATTCAGATTTTGATGGTGTTTTACAGAAACAGGAGAAGGGCTTTTACTCAAGAAAAAGGGTAAAGAATGTGAAGAGGCTTCAGTCCCTCAACTCCATTCCACAGAAGCAGCAGTTGAGCACAGACCTATTGGAGCCTGTTACTGTGGAGCAGGAGGAGGACATCTACTTTCACACAACATCGATTAGGGACACAGGAACAGGAGGCAGTCATTCAACTGCTCGTGAATGGGACACAGGAACAGGAGACAGTCATTCAACTGCTCGAGACTGAGACACAGGAACAGGAGGCAGTCATTCAACTCCGCGAGACTGGGTCACAGGAACAGGACGGGGACACAGAAAGAGGAGGCAGTCATTCAACTGCTCGAGGCTGGGACACAGGGTCCAAACACAAGATTGAAAACAAAAAATAAAGGTATTGCCAGATGTTTAGCTCTCTCACATTCGCAATCCAACTCACATAACCACTCCATCCATTATACTTTCAGGATGGAGCATTGAGTAGATCCGACTAGCGTACTGCTGAATGCAACCCAGCAATACCCAGAATGGAACTCTGTGCAGCCCACACCAATGCTTGATCTATTATCATGGGCTAAATGTCCAGCGTGGGGAGCTGTGCAGACTGCACTTGTTCGTTCTTATCTCAATCCAGGCATGTAGCATTGTTCGGTAACACTGTATTAGGTCGCTGCCCAGTGTGGGGAAACTTGCAGCCAAATGTTGGAAGTGACAGAATGTGCAGCTCCAATCCATTTACAGCTCCATATCTCCACTATGCCTGCGATGGAGAAACGTCAATGGAAACAGTTTAAGGCGAGTATCACATCAGTATTTAAAGTTGAAATAACTGAGATAATATCCAATGATGTTTCGTGAATGGTACGAAGTCGTTAGAGGGGGATGGTAATGTTATAGCGGTTGCAATATAAGCCTCCAAATTAACAATGGGAATTAAGGAAGAAATATACAGGGAGACTGGGGAGACTTGCAGGAGAAACAGGATTGTTATAATAGGTGATTTCAATTTTCCGAACATAGACTGGGACTTCCAGATGGTTAAGAACTTAGATGGAACGTAATTTGTTAAGTGTGTTCAGGAAAGTTTCCACAATCAATATATAGAATAACCTACTCAGGAAGGAACAAATTCGACCTACTGTTGGGAAATAGGGCAGGATAGGTGGAGATAAAGTGGGGGAGCATTTTGGGAAAAGTGGTTAGAGTTGTATTAATTTTAAAATAGTTATGGGAGGGTCAACATTGATCCACAGATTCAACTTTTAAATTTTGGCAAGGCGTATGTTGTTGGAATTAGACAGGGGATTGCAGGGGATGATTGGAGTTGTTTGTTTCGAGGTAAAAGGATTTTGAGCAAGTGGGAGGGCTTTAAAAGTGAGATAGCTCGAGTTCAAGGTTTCCATTTTCCTGTGAGGGTGAAGGCAATGTGAGACTGGAAGAGAGAACCCTGGATGTCAAGAGATATTGAGGCTCTGACCAGAAAAAAAGGAGGCGTGGCTCAGGTTCAGGCAGCTCGGATCAAGGGAATCCCTGGAGGTATACAGGGGATAGAGGAGTTTACTGAAGAAGGAAATCAGCAAGGTGAAAGGGGGTATGGGATAGCCTTGGCTGAGAAATTTAGAGTGAATCCAAATTCAGTATAGTAAAGATAAAGAACAACTAGGGAGAGAATAGGATGCTTTAAAATACAAAATAGGCATGCATGTGTAAAACCTCAAGAGATTGGTGAATTCCTCAATTTCCCCTCTGTGTTTACCATGAAGAAAGACATGAAGACCTGTGACCTTTAGGAGGTTAGTTGTCAAATCTTGGTACTGTCCATATCACAGTAGAGTTTCTGTTGGACATATTAGAGACAAATCTCTTGGTCCTGACCAGATACATCCAAGAGGACTGCAAGAGGCTAGAGATAAAGCTTACGGGCCAAGATACCGGAAGTCTGGGCGGTAGCAAACGTTGTGACTTATTCAAGAATGGCTGCAAAGAAAAGCCCAGGAAAGATAGACCAGTAAGCTTCACACCTGTTTTCGCTAAACCACTTGAGAATCTTCTGAAAGATAAAATGTGCATGCATTTGGAAATACAGAGTTTGACTTGGAGCAGTCAGCATGGTTTTGTGCGTGGCAGATCCTGTCTTACAAATTTTGTAAGAGGTTTTTGAGGAAGTGACCAGGGGCGTTGACGAGCGCAGGGTGGTAGACATCTTCTATTTGGATTTCAGTAAGACCTTTGATAAGGATCCACATAGTAGGCCGCTCTAGAAGGTTAGATCGCATGAAATCCAAGGTGAACTGGCAAATTAGCGACACACTTGGCTTGACGTTATGAAGCAAACGGCTATGGTGAAGGTATGCTTGTCGGACTGGAAGCCTGTGACAATTGGAATACCTCAGGGGTCGGTCCTGGGCCCATTGCTGTTTGTTATCTATATCAATGATTTGGACCAGAGTGCACAATGCAAGGTTAGTATGTGTGCAGATGACACTAAAATTAGAGACATCGTTTATAGCGAGGAACGTTATCAGAAATTGCAGCAGTACGTTGACCAGCTGGGAAAGTGGGACGGAATTAGCAAATGGAGTTTAATATAGATAAGTGTGACGTCTTGCATTTTGGAAAGTCAAATCCAGGTAGGAGTTTAATGATGAATGAGAGGGACTTAAGGAGTGTAGTGGAACAAAAGGACATTGGAGATCAGGTGCATGGTTATCTGAAATTTGAGTCACAGATACACAGGACAGTGAAGAAGGCTGTTGGCACACTGGCCTTCATCAGGGCATTGAGTATAGAAGTTGGAACGTTATGTTGCAGTTGTACAGAATGTTGGTAAGGCTGCAGTTGGAGTATTGTGTTCAGTTTTGTTCACCTTGCTCTAGAAAGGATATTATTGAACAAAAAAGAATGTAGAAGGAATTTACAAAGATGTTTCTTGGGCTAAAGGGTTGAGTTATAGGGAGAATTTGGACAGGTTAGAACTTATTTCTTTACAGCGTAGGAAACTGAGAGGGTTCTTATAGAAGCATAGATTTTATCAAATCATGAGAGACGTGCACAGGGGTGAATACTTCAATTTTTTGCAAGGTGGGGAATCGAAGACGAGAGGACATCTGTTCATGTTTGGAGAGAAAAAAATAAACAGGAACCTGAGGGTCATCATTTTTATGCAGTGTGGTACGCACATGGACTGAGCTGCCAGGGGAAGTGATTGAAGTGGGTACAATAACAACATTGAAAAGGCATTTGGACAAATACACAGATAGGAAAGGATTAGATGGATACAGAGCAAGGGCAGGGAAATGGCAGATTGGCAGATAAGGTGCAATTACACCATGGTTTGTTGACGGAGCATGGCGGGTGTATTAGATGGGCGAGTACAGAGGGAGAACATTCTCTTCCCAGAAGGAGCCACAGCACTAGACCCACCAAGCATGGTCTGAGTTCACCGCCCAGCTCAGTGCAGTATTTGAGGTCTGAAGAAATGTCCAGTAATACAGGACAAGCATCAATAACCTTCCCTGCTCTGTCAGGATGAGTGTCACCGTATTCTCTCTGCTCCCTCACATCACTGTATATCTGTGATCACACCTACCCCTGAAAAAGGCTCATGGTCCCCCACTCTCACAACTGCATGCAACACTTACTCTCTCTCTATCTCTCGCCTTTGCAAAACATCCCACACAGTTATAGAATTCTGGAGAATGCCGATTATGGAATGTTCCAGATAATGTTCCAAATGATTCCCAGTTTCAGGAAAATGGCAGTGTCCCAGTGTGTAACACATAAGAGGAAGGAGTAGAGAAATACGTTTTTCAAATCACACACAATTCAAACCATGCTGAGGCCATTCAGCCCTTCAATTGTGGTCTAGCATTTAATAAGGTCCCCGCTGAACTGATGGTCTTCTCAGCTCCATGTTACAGGAACTTTCAACCATTCAACCCCTGGGTCCTGTCCATGGCCAGACAGCACTCAGGCACTTTTATCCCGGGTTTTTTCAAGCGCCTGTTTGAGGGCATTTCCCATGGTTACGGATACCTAACAATATATTCCATCATTTTATACTTTCATGCAACGGTCAGCATGCTGTACACAGACGGAACAAGAATATACACTTATTTTATGGTTATAGATATCCAATCACACTTAGTAATTCTGGTTATGTCACTTGACTCACCTTAATGATATTAAACCAAAAAGAGCTTCTAAACACATCTTGCCATAAAACACAATTTCGAGCAGAGAACGTTTTTACCCTCAGCCTTTATCTTGACCGATATCTGAATTGTACTACCTTCCTTGTTATGAATGTTTCTCTTACCCTTTGTCTGTGACTTTTTTCTGTCTGTAACAGCTACATAATTCTCCCACTCAGTTGGCTGGACGGCTGGTTTGTGATGTAGAGGGAGGCCAACAGCGCAGGTTCAGTTCCTCACACTGACAGAGGTTACCATGAACAGGACGCTCTCTCACCCTCACCCCATCACCCGAGGTGTGGTGACCCTCAGGATAAACCACCATGAGTGGTCTCTCTAATGAGCTTCCTTTGGGAGACTATTCTATCAATGTTAGCATTTTAAATTAAAAATATTTTTATTGATAAAGAAATTTTCAATATTATAATAAACCAATAACAACACAACTCAAATAACTGAAAAAAAACACTTCCAATTGCATGTACATACAAAACAAGTTAAAACACTACACAGACAGAAGAAAAAAAAAACTAAACAATAAATAATGAATAAATAATACAGCTCAGCATAACATAAAGATAGCTCTCGTTCATCAAGAGCATTAACTGATGCATACTTTTATGTTCATAGTTTTTCGTCTCTGGATATTAGATTCATTAAAAATATCATCATGGCTGTATAAAAGCCCTTCTTAGAGTGGCAGATAAGCCTGTATCGCAGTAACCCAAAAAGGGCTGCCGTGTCTTATATATAGCTATGTTTTTTGTTGCACCATACTGGTGAGAAAGTCCAAAGGGATATTCTCCATGGAGAGCTTACGACGAACCAACAGGCACGGTTGGGTGGGTGGGGGCGGGGGGGGGGGGGGGGGGAGCGGGGTTCAGACATCCAACACAACACATATTTGTCCTAGCACGGAAAGTAAGGATATGATTTCTTTCACATCTACATCTGTGTAAAGTACCCTGGGCAGGCCCAGGAAAGGAGAAACCAGGTCCATCTCCAATTCAGTCACCAAGATCCATTCTATCACACCTGACACAGTGCTCCAACATAGATGAAGCCTGCAACAGGACCACAAGCAATGAGTAAGAGTGCCTCTAGTCATTCTGCATTTAGAACATGATGAAGATAATCCCACTATGCATTTTGAGAGACAATCTGGAGTCAGATAGACCCTATGAAGAATTTTCAACTGCATGGAATGGGTCCTATTACAGATCAAAATCCTTCCAGCATTTTCACAAATATCCTCCCATGTCTCCGAAGTGTTCTGAACCCACAAGTCTCTCTCGCAGACAACACAAAGCTGTACAGTCTCGTCTGAGGGGACACTTTCCAACCAATGATAAAGGGTACTGACAGAGAGTGTATTCTAAGCAATAGACACCCTCTTCCCTCTATCGGATCTGTAAGAGTAGGTTAAAAATGTGTGTTTTTATTGATAGCAATTCTCTGATCTGGAACAAAATACAGAAGAGGACTCTACTAGGTAGTCCATACTTACGAGTTATTTGATCAAATGATATCATTCTTTCTCCTCAAATGAAATGTGGTGGCTCAATAGATAGTACTGCTGCCTCGCAGCACCAGGATCCAAGATGCGCAGGTTAGATGAATTGGCTATTGATAAAGCACCCATAGTGTTCAGGGATGTGAAGGTTGGGGCATCAGTCAGGGTAAATATAGGATGGTAGGGGAATGGTTCTGGGTGGGCTACTCTTCAAAGGGTCGACGTGGACTTGCTGGGCCCAAGGGCTTGTATCCACACTGTAGGGATTCTACCAGTTCTAAATCACTCAAGCAAGGTACACCCCTGGCTGCCCACAGTTTAAATCTGGAATCCATTATCCCCAGTTGACAACTTGGTATACCATCATAGGGGTAAGAAACATGGATATGGCTGTATTGTCCTCGAACTGATGCATTGTCATTCATGCTTTAACTTTATTGATACTTTTTGGGTTATGACAATACTCCATAACTACTGTCATTTTGTCTCAGAACAACAGACTAATAAGGGTTCACTTTGTCTGAGAGGGTTCAATATCTAACCGTATTGACGCGGAGTCCTCAGCGTCCCAGACACTAATATAGGATAATTAAAAGCTTAATTGATAGCTTTTAATCTGGGACATCTACTCCCCACACTCTGTGGGGTAGTTGCAATTTGGTTAGCTTGATAAAGAGTCGCTTATGATGCCAAATAAAAGAGCTAACCCAGCCATTATGTCTCTTAATATCTGCCTGGGAAACATCAAAGGAAGCATGCACACGGGGTATAGCAAATAAGGAAGGACATTCATTTTAAGAACAGCTATCCAACCTAGCCAGGATGTTGGAAGTGCATCCCATCTTTGAAGTTCTTGTATAATTTTGTCAAACAAATGGACATAGTTCACGTTAAATACATTTTCAAAAACGGATGTAATCAATATACTGAAATAGAGAAACTCCCGACTCCCGTAACCACTTAAAAGGAAACCAGGATTTACCTTCAATATCAGGTATTTCCCTCAGACCTCCCATAGGCATGGCCAGAAACTTTGTAAAATTAATCTTATAGCACGAAAAGGCGACAAGCGAATTAATGCATTACATCACGTGAGCTGCCGAAATTGTGGGATTTGACAAAAACATAAAACCCTCATCTGCATACAACATAATCTTATGTGACTTCTATCCCACTTCTGGGGCAGGTATGTTGGGGTAATATTCCCATTTGTAGCAGGATGCCACCATGTCTAAGATTGTTTCAGGGATGGGGAAGAGATCAACCCTCGTGTGGCATTTGTGCGGGTTAATGAAGAAATTAAAATTGCTACTTGTGAGGTCGATCTGCCTCCAGACATCCACCAGCTCTAGTTCTGCACACAGACCCACTAATTGCTTACATTATAACGAGGGTATTGGGGGACCTTTGGACATTCTGTCCACCGTGGGGCCATAAGACAGTTGAAATCTCCTTCGACAATATGTGCCACGATGCAAGATAACTTACTTTGGAAAATGCATCTACCAGGATTTTAAGAGGGTGCGCTGGGCATTTAGTGGGTGGGGCAAGAATCGTTCAAAATACAGTATTATTTCCCATAGTTCATGGAAGATACCTTCTAACTAGCATGGCTTCTCCCCTCTGCCTAGTATTAAAAGACGAGAAATAAACCCGACCAAACCCGCCCTGCTGTAACGTCAAAATATTCCTTGTCATTAAAGTGCATCTCCTGAAATAGGACAACATCCACCCTCTAGTTTTAAGACTAGAAAGTACATTTTTCCTCTTGACTGGCAGATGGCTCCCCTTAATGTTCCAGGTACACCATTTAAGCACATCATTATCCATAACACATTGTAGCAACATTTCAACTCTAGAGTTTCACATCGAATTACACATCGCTGATCATTAATGAAGAAGACTCATCGAGCCTAAAAACTGTACAAACTAAAACTACTACAACTAACAAGCTCTCAAAACTTTCCAAAGCTAAAAACATAAAAAACCCAAAGAACGAAACAAAATCCAAAGTTCCAATGACGCTCGAAAGGGGAATTTACCTCCCCCGCCAACTGGGGACGCTTACATATCTTAAAACTTTATCTCCTGCCTGCTACCAATATGGAATCCTGGGCAACTACCTTTGTAACTCCCTCCAGCTTGAGCTGCACCCCAGACACAAGCAAAGAAGGAGAAAAAGAGTAGTAATACTAACGAAGAAGTTAAAAATGAGTACTCCACCCAGTCCCGGCTATAATTTAATACTGGATAATACTAGAAAAATCCAACAAAATTTATTTAGGAGAGACATGATTATCTAAATATCCAGCTTACTTTAAAATGTCCATAAAGTTTTCGCTTTCTCTGGAGAGTCAGACGAGTTCGTGGATCCATTGAAATCAATACAGAGCACCGCTAGGTACCGTAAGGAATACTGAATCAGAATTCTCTTGCACTTCTCTTAATCTCATCAAAAGATTTTCTTTCCTGAATCACCGCCGCTGAAGAAACCTGAAAGAACATAATCCTGGAGCTCTAGTGAATTAAACCCATCGGATCTTTCCCCTGGGTTCTGAAAGCTTCCATCCCTTTTGTTCATCCCCATAACTAAGTAATTGCGCAAGGACAGGATGAAGGCGTTACTCTGAGTCTGACTACCGCGCCGTAATCTGATGAACTGTCTCAGTCTTCACCCTCCTCAGTTTCGAAGTGAAGGGATCGCTGCAGCCAGTTCTTGAAAAAACTCACCGGCTGACCACCTTCTGTCCGCTCCAGCAAACCGACGATGTGATTATTCTTCATCCTACCCCTGTTCTGGAGGTCGTCATCTTGTTCAGTTAAGGTGCAGACCTATTTTTCAAGAGCGAGGATCCTCTCCCGAGAGGAATCGATCACGGTCTCTGTCGCTTCAGTTTGGTGCTTGTCATCCTCTGTTCTTTTTTCAAGGCTGTCAAGTTGCTGCTCATGTTTTTGGAGCACGGCTGAGAGCGGGTCTAGCCACGGCTGAACGGTTCTTCAATCATGGCTTCAATCATTTCACGTAACTTGATGAACTCAGTGACCAAGACCTGGTGAGTAACTGGGTCTATTGAAGAGCAGAGTGGGTTGCAGCTACAGCCTCAGGTATGCTCTATGCTTCTGACGGGTGCACCATGTGTTGGAACTTACTCGATCCTTTCCCCGTGTTTTGTCATTGCCCTTTGACAAATCTGGATCACTAAAGATTCTATCGCTCTTTTAGTGTTGAATTTTAAGTAAACGGCTTGGATGGGTGGATTAGAGAACCACTTTGCCCGTGTGTTGATGCAGAGCCCAGCAAAGCAGACCTTCTGGATCTCCGCCATCTTGTATTCCCCCTTAACATTTTATCGATATTATCATTTCATTTTGCATTTATTCCTGGAGGTTCTGAAGCCGTGTTATTTGATACCACTGTCTACATGTCCCCCCACTCTGCACATTGCTGCCCATTCCTCGATAATCCTTGACTCTGTTGTTATTTATGAACCTTCCATCTGTGCCTCAAAAATATTCTGTATCCCTGCCTGCAATGGTCTGTGGGGAAGAGCTTTCCAAGAAAGAACAGCACTTTGAGAAAACAATTATGATCTGAGTGTGAGATTAGTATTTGTGTCTCCTTATCTGAGAAAGGATATAATTACATTGGAAGCAGTTCAGAGATATTTCATTTCACGTATTCCTGGGGTGAAGGGCTTATATTATAAAGGCTTTAACAGGTTACTCTTGGAATGAGATTGAAACATACAAGTCCTTGATAAGTGTGGATTAGTATGTATCCACGGGGTGTTTGTAAGTCCAAATTTATTGTCATTGTCATAGACCCTCTGTAGTGTGGAGGCAGGGCATTCCGTCCATTAAGTCCACACTTACCCACCAAACAGCATCCCACCTGGACGTGCCCCCAATCTTATCCATGTAACCCTGCACTTCCCATAACTAACCCATCTAACCTACACTTCCGTGGGCACTATGGGCAATCCACTTTAAACTGCACATCTTTGGACTGTGGCAAGAAACTGGAGCACTGGGAGGAAACCCACACAGGCATGTGGAGAATGTTCAAACCACACAGAAGGTTGCCTGAGTTTGGAATTGAACCCAGCTCCTTGGTGATGTGAGGCAGCAGTGCTACACACAGATCCAATATATCTCTCTGTTAGTTCTGTTAGTAACTTGTGACTGACTAAAGAAATCTGCCTGACTTGTTCTTATCACTGAACCTGACCCAGTCTGAGACATTTATCATCGGCCATATCACCAACCTGGTTACATTTAAAATTTGTTGTGAGCAGTGGAAAAGTGGGACTAGAAAAGGAAAGAGTGACACCCTCCATCCTCAGTCACAACTGGAGTGAGAAAAAAAAATCACGAAGTGGGAATTCATTCAAGTTGGAATTCTCTTTCCCAGAAGTTTGGGATGGTTGAATCTTAATATTATATCGAGGCTAGCTTCGTCTGATTTTCCATAGACAGGTGAATCAGGGATAATGGTGCAAGGAGAGAAAAGTGCAGCTGGGACCATAATGAGATGAACCACGACCTTATTTACTGGTGGAGTAGTGTCAAAGGGCCGAAGAGCCCACTCGTGTCCCTCAGCCCTATGTTGTGCTGTTCCATTCTGCCCTTCGGACCAGGCACACAAAGGCAGATCAAGGCCACTCTGTTGGTTAGGTGCAGTTTTGGAAATGCACTTGGGAAATCCAGGCTGGGTCAGGAAGGGACACTTACCCCCAATTCCTGTTTCCAGGCTTCCCCTCTCTGCAACGTCTGCTCCAGATGTGGGTCGTGTTACAGACCCAGATTTACTGTGAATACAGCCCCCATACCCCACCCAGCGTTAACTCACACAAATCCACTGCTCACCCGAATGTAGCATTACATAGCACAACTTCCGGGAAAATAACATGTTACTTTGCAAAAGTATAACATGTGAAATTAATAAATTGGAACAAGAGTAGTCTATTCGGCCCCTCAAGCTTGCCCTGTCATTTAATATGAACATGGCGGATCTACTCCAGGTCTAACTCCACTTTCTTGCCTACTCCTTGTATCCCTCCACACCTCTCTGAGTCAGGGAATTCCAGACATTCACTACCTTCTGAGAGAAGATATCACTTTGCATCTCAGAGAGAAATCAATGTTCCATATTCGGTATCTATGTCCTCGTGTTTGAGACTCCACTCAGGAATGGTAACAACGTCTCAACATCTACCTTCTCAAGTCCCTTATGTAAATTGTATTTTTCATCTGTATCACTCCTCATTCATTTAAACCCGAATGAATAGTCACCTCACCGTTTTAGAGATTCGCAGTAACACCACCCGTTCATCCCTGGATGCCGGCTATTGAACCAACCTAGTTACTTGCTGCATCAGCATGCTGACTTTATGTTTCATACATAGGAACACTCCAATCCCTTTGTACTGTTCCTTTTCTGGAAGTCGTCTCCATTAAATAACAGCCTGCATTTTGATTTTCAGTGTCATCCTCAAACTCGGATGTAAATTGCACTCAGCTCTCTCCTTCAGGTTATCAATATAGAGTGTAAATAACTGATGTCATCGGACTGATAGCCGTGGTCCTCCAGCAGATACAGCTTTATCATGAAGATCCATTAAACCTGACTCTCCGATTTCTATATGTTAAGCAATCATCATCCCATGTTAATACATTCTCCATCATCCTACGAGCTTCTGACTTGTGTAAGAACTTTTTTTTGTAATACATTGTGGAAAAACTCTGGAAAGCCTGGTGTTCTAACAGATCTCCTGTATCAAGTCCGCTTGTTACATTCTCAGGCATCTCCAGAAATACTTGCATGATTTTACAGGAAAAATATAATTTCCCTTTTACAGACCCCCACTGACTCTGCGTGAAGCTTTTCTAAATGTCCATGCTGGCCAGGTTTTCCAAATTAAGCTAGTCCCATCTGCTTTCATTTGGCCCATAGGCCTCTCAATGTTTTCCATTCATATGTTTTATCCAAATGAGTTTTAAATGTTGTAGCTGTACTGGCATCCAGTACTCATACTCTGGCAGTTCATTTCATACCCACACTACCCTCTGTGTAAAAACGTTGCCCCTTCATCCCTTTTAATTCTTCCACCTTTCACCTTAAACCAATGCCTACTATGGCTGAACACCCCCATCCCGTGGGCAATATCTTGGCTATTCACGCTATCCATACCTCTCATGATTTTAGAAACTTCTATAATGTCATCCCTCAACCATCCCTCAAACTCCATCCAATACTAACTTCAAGAACAAGCATTTAAAGATAAATACTGCAAATTTGAAACTAGAGTAAACATGACAGGTAAACAATACTCAGCCCAAACTGCATACTGTGATTTGTTTTTTCTCCCTATTACAAAACTCAAGCAGCATGAAACGCTTACTAGTGCCAATAAAAAGTCAAGCACCTGATATCCTTTGTCTAAAGGAGGTGATGATCTCGACAGTGAAAACGTATTTATGGCCAGATCTTTGTATGCCAAAAAGTCAACATTCTCCCTCCTGGCCTCCCTATGACCTTGTGTGATTGTGTCTTCTTTATCTTGCACTCAATAGAGAGAACCCATTTTCCCATCCACATCTTTATTTAAACCCGTTCTATATCATCTTCTCGTTCACCACTGCTAAAAGCCGTTATATCTTTGCCACGCCCTCTTTCCCCTGTGACCTATCTCCCACCTCTGCAAGGTATTTAACAGCCAAGTTTCCAATGCTTTTCAGTTGTGAAGAAGTGTCACAAAATGCAAACGCTGTTTCTCTGTCTCTGCAGATGCTGACAGATCTGTTGAGTTTCTCCAGACATGAATAGACACAGAACAAACTTTCACAAACAACTAACTATGGATACTGTTAAAAAAATACCAAACTTGCTTTAGAAACTGAGAGCTTTGTAGAGGGTCACTGGACCTAAAAGTTAAACACTGCATTCATTGCAGAAGATGCTGCAACATCTTCAGCAATTTCTGTTTTTGGACAATTTCCAAAGAAGGATGACAAAGATGCTCAAACATCCTGTCCAACTAGGAGTGCCGTACACTGGGAACTGAACAATAACGCATGGTGCACAAGTTCCTTGATTGTGAAACTACAAAAGTCTGGCATCACTGACACTACAGAGCTCTTAATCATGGTCAGGGAGAAAAACAGAGGGAAACACATTCACTTCAAATACAGAAGTTGACATTGTGGAAGAGAAACGATATAGATCATTACTTTAAATGGATTGAGTTAAAGTAACAAATTAGAGGCGTGACATCAGGGTGAGACCCTCAGCAGAATAAGATTATGAAAATGCAAGTGTTACTGCATCAGAAACCAGGTTAGGTACAGAATACAGGGCTGATGGGTGAATGGGTCTCGGTGTGAACTGGGGGACAGGCAGTAGAATTGAATTGTAGATATTGTAACGCACACTGGGTTATCATTTGGTGCTGTAGATCACAGCATCAGCAGAAACAGAATTGTATTCAACGACAATCTGTAACATTTTCCCGACGATAATTCATCAGTCTACCATTACCATCCAGCCAGTCCATGGTTCAGTGATGAGTGTGGGTGAACATGCCGGGTCAGAATCACGTGGACCTAAACCTGTTGACAACCCATTAAAGCTACTGCACTTAACTGGTTACATTCCGACCAGCAGAACTAATGTCTGACGGAGAGGGGAAATGATCCCAAGACTAACAGATTAGATTTAAGCTCTGTTGTCCTGCCAAATCCAAACTTAAATGTCGATGGACTATTAAACAATTTACTGGAGGTGAGGACTCCACAAATATCCTCATCCTAAATATCGGAACAGCTCTGTACGTCAGTGAAAAAAGTCAAGGATGTGGTGTCTGCACTATCCTCAGCCAGAATTGATGAGTGGATGATCCACCTCAAACTCATCATGCTTCCCACAGAATCACAGATGCCAGTCTTCAAGCAATTCGATTTGCTGTACTGTCATGAGGAAACAGCTGAACACAGCAGATACGACAAAGGCAATGGGCACTGACACCATTCCTGCAGTAGGACTGAAGACTTGTGCTGCACAACAAGCCGTGTCCCTGGGGAAGCTGTTTCATTCCAGCTCCAACACTGACATCTCCCTGGCAATGAGGAAAATTAGAGCTGAAAATGTGTTGCTGGAAAAGCTCAGCAGGTCAGACAGCATCCAAGGAGCAGGAGAATCGACGTTTCGGGCCTGAGCCCTTCTTCAGGAATGAGGAAAGTTTGTCCAGCAGGCTAAGATAAAAGGGGAACATTACTCAACTATGTCCAGTCCCTGAGTGGAGAATAATTACAATCTGACCAATTACCACCCCCTCAGTCCCATCACGATAGTCAAATTGGTGGGAATAAGTTTTGATGGAGCTGTCAAACAGCACCGAAATAATCAGGTCAATGTGGTTTCCGATGCATTCCCATGTGGAGATGGTACTGTAGTAGAAATAGCATTGGATTACGAATCCAGACTAGGCCAATACTCTGGCAGCTGGAGGAAGTTGAAAATAATTAATAAAATATCGAGACCTAAAATCTGGTGTCAGTGATAATGATCTTGTGTCCAATGTTGATTGTAAACATCGATCTCCTTCACCAATATACTTTCAGGAAGTGAATCTCCGTGCTTTCTTGGTCTGGCCTAAAAGTGACCCCAGACGCACAGAGTGTCTCTGAATCGGCCAAGTGAGACACTCAATTGTATCAAACTACTCTGATGTCTTAAAGGATAAAACCGGACAGAACATCTGGCATCAACCTCGTTATCAGAAAACGGAATGGGAAACACAGTCCTGCTGACCCTGCATAGACATCCTTCCTAACATCTGAGAGCTTTCCCACAGACTGCACAGAAACATCGGGAGAGGAGGAGGGCATTCAGCACATTAAGCTTCCCCCATGCTATTTCATGGCCGAACATCTCCTTAATGCAGTTTTCCCCACACAATGTTCATATCCCAAAATATGTTTAAACATTATGAAATATAGTGCCTTCGGCCCATCAATATATAGGGAGTTCTCTGATAACGCTTGTTTATTAAGTACGATTTGACTGCAATGCGGTTCGTGAACTGTTTTTTTTATCAAGTGAATTATCATCCCTGCTTCAAATCTGTCACACACTGACAGAGTTTTATATATCTCACTGAGATCTCCACACATTTTCCTAAAGCCCATGGAATACAGGCCCAGTCATCCCAAACTCTGCTCCAACAACTAACCTGTCATCCCAGTGATTAGTCTGGTCATCCTTCACTGCACTCCCTTAATGTCAGGTTTGCCCTTTATTAGGTAAGGACACCAAAACTGCACACAACACTGCACAATGTTCGAGATGGGGTTACACCAAGACCCTGGACAATTGCAGTGAATGACCATTACTCCTGTATTCTAAATACCCCTCAAATGAAAGTGAATAAAACATTTATCTTCCTAACTGCTTTCTGCTTATGCAATATTGCTTTCAGTGACTAGTGTACAGGGAGATGCAGATTCTTTTCAATGTTACAGCTCCCCAATTGGTGTGTCTATGTACAATGTATATAGCGTGCCAATGCCATTCCCAGCAGAACTCACTCCTACATGGACTCGGAAGGCTGTGCAGAAATAAACAAAAATACAGCTTAAGTTCATTTATAGATCAACATTTTTTAACCAATCCCTTTTCCAATAATAAGCTGCCATTCAATTGATACCATCAAAGTACACAACCTCTCATCTCTGCTATTTCTCGCCATTTGCCAGATATTTGGTCAGTGACTCCACTTGTCTCAATCACCTTGGAGCCTTTTTTTTTACATCCTCCTCATCCACTCACAAGCTGACATCATTTAGTGTTGTCAGCAGACTTGGGTCCATTGCAATTGAGCCCCTCAACCAAAGATATGATGTGTATTGGGAATAGCTGGATGCCAAATCTCGATCCTTGTTATATCCTCCAAGCCTTCCATTCAAAAACATGGTTTTATTCCAACTCACTGTTTCCTGCCAGCTCTCCCATTCTAAACCATGACCATATATTAGCCCCAGTCCCACAGGATTCGAATTTGCACAAAAGGCTTGGGGCTTTATCAAAAATCTTTCTGAGATTCCAATCGTATTGCGTTGATAGCTTCACCATAATTTTGCTAACACCCACTTTCTCAAATCTGATTCCTATTTCATAAACCTCTATTGACTTTGTCTGTGCCCATTAATTTCAGTCCAATATTTTCTCTAAAACATTTTAGTTGTTAATTTCATTCTATTCCCTTTTTCTCAGCAGACTAAATTTCCCTAGAATTGGGAGGAAATGTTATTTTTGCTTTTTTTTGTGAAGGCATAACTGAAGTACTTGCCCCATTAATCCGCTATTTCCCTGTCCTCAATTATCTGATAAAGAATGGAAGGAAGCTGCCCCTTCATCTCTTAATTTTGTCATTGACGTATTTTCAGAAGATATTACAAGTTCACTCATATACAGTTTGATAAGATATTCTTCAGAAATCCATCAATTCCTATCTTAAGCTACTGAATGATTGACCTTTCACAGCCATACAATCGCAGAAGCACAGACTCTGCACTGACAGAAATACAGCACGGTCTACATTAGCCCGACTTTCCAACACAAAACTCGTCGCTGTGAATCTTATGGCATTTCAAGTGCACAACCATGTATTTTTTAATGGTTTTGAGGTTACCGTAACAATTCCCCTCTCACGAAGTGCATCCCAGACCCCAACATACTTTGGGTGAAAAACAGTCCCCAAATTCTCACTAAGCCTCAAACCCTTCACTTAAAAAGTGTGTCCCTTTCACTAAAAGGGCCAACTGCTGTCTGTCCACCCCGTCCATGTCCCTCGCAATCTTATCCTCCTGATTCACGTCCCCCTTAGTCTTCTCTGCTCCAAACTAAACAACCCGAGCTTATCCTGCCTCTCTCCAAAGCTGATATGCTCCATCCAAGGAAACATCCTGGTGAATCTCCTCTACACCCTCTCCAGTGCAATCACATCCTTCCTGTAATGTAGCTCCCAGAACTACACACAGTATTCCATCATGGCTAACGAAAGTTCCGCATAGCTCTTATAATCTATGTTTCGATGTGTGAAGGCTGCGTTTACGCTCCCGTATGCTTTCTCAAATTGTGTGTTACCCTGTCCAGCCACAGTCAGGGATATGTGGAGAAGCACTCACTGAGCTTCCTCTTGTTCTGCCATTCATTTAGTCCTCCGCTGCCTGGTTCCTTCTTCCAAAGTGCATCACCTCATATTTATCAGGGTTACATTCCATCTGCCATTGATGTGACCATCTGACCATTCCATCTGTATCTTCCTGTAACATAAAGCCTTCCTCCTCACTGCCAACCACCCGGCTAATCTTTGTATCAAACTTACTTATGGCACCCCCCACCCCTCGTCCATATTCACAGCTGCATCCTTTATGATAAGGTTTAAAATCAGGAAACACCAGCTTATAGTCCAACAGGTTTATTTGGAGGCACGAACTTTCGAGGCGCTGCTTCTTCATCAGGTGGTTGTGCGCTTGGATGAAGCACTTCGAAAGCTAGTGCCACCGAATAAACCTTTGGACTATAACCTGGTGTTATGCAATTTTTAGCTTTGACCACCCCAGTCCAACACCAACACTTCCGAATCAGAATATTAAGAGACACAGCACTGATCCCCGTGGTACTCCATTGGACACTAGCCTCCAATCGCACAAACAGCCTTCTACCACCACCGTCTGTCTCCTACCACTAAAGTTGATTTGGTTGCGACTTGGAAAGTCACTAATGAGTCCCACCTGTTCCCTGGTTATTCTGTTCCGCTGGACACACTTGGAGAATATCTGGAGATTCTCCCTAATCTTGCCTGCCAGTAGGTTTCCATGCCCCTGTGTTAGTTAGTCCCCTCCAAGTGAAGAATTTCCACCATATTGCAGTCTTAACTGGCCTGTCCCAGATCCTGCCATAATTTGCCTTGGATGTGGAATAGACAGCGAGGGAAGCATTCTGTTAATTTCCAACTTGTCAGATGTTTTGTGAATTTTCTAAATTTCACTGTGACCCACCCCTCACTTTTGAAACTCTAGAGAACACAGGCCGAGTTTCCTCATTAGGCAATCTCACCATCTGAGGGATTAATCTGGAGAATTTCCACTGCACTTCCTCTGTGGTCAGTATATTCTTTCTGAGATTCGGTCACAAAAACTGTACACAATACTCCAGGTACAGTCCCATCAACACACTGAGAAACTGCTTCAACATGTCTTTATATCAATGTTCTGATTCTCTTAAATGAAGTTGATACAAACTTTAAATTTCCACTTAGGTATATTCCTCCAAATAACCTTTACATTGATTGCATTTACGAATTCACTAAGATCTTTTAGAAACCCTTCCGAAAATCCAATATATGCCACTTTTACTGCTTCCCTTTTATCTATGCTGTAAGAAACAACTTCAAACAATTCCAAAGTTTATCAAGTATGATTTCTCTAACAGAAATGCATGCTGATTCTCTCCATTGTTGCTGATAATTTCTAAATAGCAAAAATATCATCCTGTGTAATAGATTCCAAAAGTTTCACTACAAATGTCAAGTTAATTGGTCTGCAGTTCTTCACACTATGTATGTTACCCTTTGTAGCTGTTTGGATTCCTTCCATTCATCTATAGTGCTTGAGTCACGTTTATCCACAATAGTTTCCAGTCTCTGCAGAATGTACAGGAAAATAAAACACAGTCATCGACAGTGCAATTAATACTACTATTGGTGATTTATTTCTGACGTTTTGATAGGACGTACATCTGTTTCATCAGACTTAGCAATGTTCAATCCTGCTCCATTGTTCAAGTACTACCTTGTTACTGATATGAATTGACTTTATGTCTTTAGCTCCAGGAGTCCGATATGATCACTTGGTATTACTGGGAGATTTTCTGGAAGACATGAAGACAGATGCAAAGTGACTGGTTTTTTTTCATGGCCATTTCCCTGTTCTCCAAAATGACCTCTCCTCTCCCGATTACAAATTTTCACGTTTGGTCGTGCTTTTATTTTGTTTCCTTTGAAATATAGATCGTAGATTGATGCAGTCTTTGTGTTCCTGTTCGTTAGCAGGTATGTTCTCTTTTTGATTTCCTTTTCAGTTTCATGGCCTTCCATTTTCGCATCGTTAATTTCTGAGAGTTCTCAGGTTTCCACAACAGTTGGAATTCTTCTGAAGTTTCTTCCTATGATTAACATATTTTCTAATTTGTTATGTTCACCATCATTGAGTCACTTTCTCACTCTTTGGTGTTTGTACTTGAAATAAATAGACGTATGAACATAGAACATAGAACATAGAAAAATACAGCGCAGTACAGGCCCTTCGGCCCTCGATGTTGCGCCGACCAAATCCTACCTAACCTACACTAGCCCAATAACTTCCATATGACTATCCAATGCCCGCTTAAATGACCATAAAGAGGGAGAGATCACCACTGCTACTGGCAGGGCATTCCATGACTCACAACCCGCTGTGTAAGAATCTACCCCTAACATCTGTCCTATACCGACCACCCCTTAATTTAAAGCTGTGTCCCCTAGTAACAGCTGACTCCATTAGCGGAAAAAGGTTCTCAGTGTCTACCCTATCTAAACCCCTCATCATCTTATAAACCTCTATCAAATCTCCCCTAAACCTTCTTTCTCCAATGAGAACAGCCCCAAGTGCCTCAGCCTTTCCTCATAAGATCTTCCTACCATGCCAGGCAACATCCTGGTAAACCTCCTCTGCACTCGTTCCAATGCCTCCACATCCTTCCTATAGTATGGCGACCAAAACTGCACACAATACTCCAGATGAGGCCGCACCATTGTCTTATACAACTGCAACATGACCTCAGGACTCCGGAACTCAATTCCTCTACCAATAAAGCCCAGTACACCATATGCCTTCCTCACAGCACTATTTACCTGGGTGGCAACTTTCAGAGATATGTGTACATGGACACCAAGATCCCTCTGCTCATCCACACTACCAAGTAGCCTACCATTAGCCCAGTAATCCATCTTCTTGTTACTCCTAACAAAGTGAATCACTTCACACTTAGCTACATTGAATTCCATCTGCCACCTTTCTGCCCAGCTCTGCAACCTATCTATATCCCGCTGTAACCTGCCACATCCTTCTTCACTGTCCACAACTCCACCGACCTTTGTGTCATCCGCAAACTTGCTCACCCAGCTTTCAAGCCCCTCCTCTAGATCATTTATAAAGATGACAAACATTGGTATGTTCCAGACTTTGCATTATTTCTAAAAAAAACTCCTGGTCCTGAACAGTTATATTCAGGAACACCACAGGAGGATAGCAGGGGATAGAGAAGAAATTGCAGGAGCACTGCTTGGCTCTTTTCTATCATCGCAGGCCAACGAGTAAGGTCCTGGACGACTGGAGCGTAGCGAATGCTGAGCCCGTATTCAAGAAATGCTGCAAAGATAAACCTGGGAACTCCAAGACCAGTCATCCTAAAAGCTAGTGGGTAGGTTATTTTAGAATTGAATATACATGCATTTGGAAAGACAGGGTGTGGTTCGGAGTAAGATTAGAATGATGCTGGAAAAGCCGAGCAGGTCAGGCAGCATCCGAGGAGCAGGAAAATTGATGTTTCGGGCAAAAGCTCTTCATCAAATTCGGCACGGGAGTTTGTGCAAGGGAGATCATGACTCACAATTTTGTTGGAGTTCTTTGGTAAAGTGACCAGCAACATTTAGGAGGTCAGGGTGGTATATGTAGTCTAGATGGATTCCAATCAAGCCTTCCATAAGGTTTCACCTGGTACGCCGCTCTGGAAGGTTCGATCACATGGAATTGAAGGGGAGCTGGCAATTTAGGTACAACATTGCCTTGATGGTCGGAAGGAGCGATTAATAATGGAAACATGCTGGTCAGACTGGAGGCCTGTGAATAGTGAAATGCCTCAGGGGTTGATGCTGGGACCACTACATATTACATATATCTATAATTTACAAGAAAATGTACAGGCATGATTTGTAAGTTTGAAGATGGCACTAAAACAAGCGGCATCATGGAGAGTGAGGAAGGTTATCAGAAATTTCAGAAATTACAGCAGTATCTTGATCAGCTGGAGAAGTGGCTGAGAAATGGCAAATGGATTTTAATATTGATCAGTGCAAGTTCTTGCATTTTAGAAAGTCAAATCATGGTTGGAGTTTCATGGTGAATGATTGGGTCCTAACGGGTGTAATGGGTCAGAGGGATCTTGGAATTCAGGTGCATGGTTCTCTGAAAGTTGATTCCGAGGTAGACAGTGAATTGAGTTTTTGGCACACTGGCCTTAATCGGTTTATATCACTGAGCATTGAAATTTGGGAGTTATGTTGCAGTTATACAGGATGCTGGTGAGGCCATATTGGCAGTGTTATGTTCAGTTTTGTTAACTTTGCTATAGGAAGGATGTTATTAAACTGGAAAGAGTGCAGAAAAAATTACAAGGATGTTGCCAAGGTCTCAATAGTCTGAGTTATAGAAAGAGGTTGGACAAGCTAGGACTTTTTACTTTTGTGTGCATGAGACTGAGGGGGGAATCATATTGAGGTTTATAAGATCATGTCAGGCATGGATAGAGTGAATGCACACAATCTTTTTTGCCTAGAGTTTGGTAATCACAGACTAGAGGGCATCAGTGTAAGGTCAGAGGGGGCAGAATAAAAGGGAACATGTGGAACAACTTTTTAACACAGGGGCTGTTATGCATATGGAATGAGAAGTGGTTGAGGTGGATACGTTAACAAAATTTAAAAGGTATTTGAACAAATACATGGATAGGAAAGGATTAGAAGGATACGGGGCAATGGCAGGGAAATGGGGTTAGCGTGGATGGATACTTGGGTCGGAATGGACCAGTTTGGGATGATGAGCCTGTCTCCGTGCTGTCGTACTCTATGGCTCTAACAACCATTGCTTGTCTCCCACTGAATGTTATATTGTACTTTCCAAATTCACTGAAGATGTCTTGACACTCTAGCCTTCAGTCTTCCATGATGTTTGACTAGAATATTTAAGCATTCTATATTGTATACAGACACCTTGTAAAATGCATCTTATAAATGCCATTATCCCTTAAAAGCTGCTTCAGACCAAGGTTAATAATTCATCATTCTGGCCATACAACATCAAATCCAAAATAACCTGCTCTCTACTTTGCTTCACAACATACTCTTCAACCCACCTCATATACACTTGCAGAACTTGTTTTTCACTGCTTCAGCTGTCATAGTTAACGCAGCTTAGATACAACTTGAGACCATTCAATAAGACTGCGGTATCCACAAAACTTGCTTATCTAATTTCCAGAGCACATGATGCTCAGATTTTCTGCTACCGTTTTGGTTTCAATATATAACACACCAATATTAGCTTCTCCTTGCTGTCTGTAAACTCTACCTAAACTGATTCTCTGGAAGCTGAGGGACAGGTCTGTGTCGTTATTAGTGACTGTCTTGGACAAGACATTCAGGGATGCTCACGTCGACGCTGAGATGATCTGAAGAAATGTCCCACAATACTGGACAAGCAACAATATCTTCCTCGCTCTGTTAGGATAAGAGTTACCATATACTCTCTGCTCCCTCACACTCACTGTATATCTGTTATAGCACCTAACACCGAACAAGGTTCATGCTCTGTCTCCAAATAAGGCTCAAGCACTCCCACTCTCACTCTTGAATTCAGCAACTAATCATACTATATGGATTCAAAACTGTCGACTGACTCATTCCAGACACCTCACAACTCCCCCACCTACACCAGCACATACAGCCGTGTCACCCATTCCCAGTCCCACTCCATCCCTTTCTCCATTCGAGGAGAAACAGCCTGAATAGGATAGAAAGGGCCAAGCCGCTTAGTGGAGTGCCCAATATCTGTTACCTCACTCCCCTCCCCCCACTCCATGTGGGGAGAACTCTTGAAGAGCTGGAGCGGACCTGGACGCCTCGTGTGGAGAATCTGAAACATCCATGTCCTACTGACCAGGTAAGGATCAATGTTCAGTGAAAGACGATTCTCAAACTAAACCCACTGGCAGTTCCAACAACAGTCCTTATACTTCCAAAAAAAAACACACGCAGATACCTCCCTGCACAGAGAAGCAGACACAGAAATACATAGGTGAACACACACAATACTTACCAGGAGATAGTATACATACACTTAAAAACACACAAATACATATGCAGTCACATACAAATGGACATAAATACAGATGGAAACACTGGCTGAAACACAGACAGACTGATGTAGACACGCAAACTCACAGATAATAAGCACATGGACACACACACACACAAACACAAACACACACACACACACAGACACACACACACACGCACAAATACTCACTCACATACAGATACACAGAGGCACAGACACTAGTGTCATTAAGACACAATTGATTTGTAAGGGGATCAAGGATTCTAAGTAGAAGGCAGAAGAATGTGGTTGAGGAACATATAAGAAATTATTGAACGGACGTTCCGAATCAATAAGCTGAATGGCCTCAATCTGATCATTTCCTTAATGCTCCTGCGGTATTATGCTATCAGGTCTTCTCTTCCTGAGACAGCAGCAGAGGCTGGGTGCGATATATATTTGAATGGAAAGGGTCAGTGGGAATGTGGGATAGGATTGGATTCCGGAATGGATTATGTTCCAAATTATTCCTAATTATTCTCTCCTTATGTCTGAAAAGAGGTGGTGATTTGATGTTCAATTAACACAGTTTGAAAATAACAATCCCACAATGAAATAAGGACGTCCCTTTTCCGTTAGTGTTGTGTTACCTGTGTTGTCCTCATCCCCAGGGAGCAGTGAAGACTCGGTTATTAAAGATATTCAAGGCTGAGCTCGACTGATCTTTACTGGACAGAAGGGTCAGTGTTTATTGGGAACACACAGGAAATGGATGATCAGACACACTCAGATCAGCCATGAACATTCTGAATGGAGAAGCCGAATGGGCAAACTTCTGCCCCTATCCCATGTATTGTTACCTCAATCCACTTCTCGATGCTGTTGCAGGGTTGGGGACCACTCTATTCTGTCAGACAGTATCGTTACAATGACACAGGAGGGGTCCATTCCGCCCTCTAAGGAATTACACAGGATTATAGAATTAATTCAGCTCATTCACTACACTACACAGTCCAGGAGGAGACCATTCAACCCACCTGAGTTGCTACACAGAAATAGGGAAGATGCCCCTACAGGAAATAGGAAGTAGAGATAAATGTTTATTTTCAAGCTGCAAAGCTTTAACTGATGGAGTGCCTCAGGGATCACTGTGGGGTCATCAATGATCAACAATCTGTATCAAAGATCTGGAGGAAGGGGAGGGAATGGCTTGGAGCTCAATTAGCTCGTACACCAAGATGGTCATTCAATGTGTCGTCAAATGGAGTTAGTCAGTCTGCAATGTGAGACAGGCAGGGAAGGTGAGTGAGCAAACCTTCAGCAGAAGGAACACACGGTAAGTTGTCTATTTGGCATGAAGGTTGAAACAATGGTAAACAATTTAAATGGAGAGAGATTGCCGAACTCTGTGATACAGGAGGTTTCCATGTTCTTGCGACATGAATCATATGAAGTCAGATGCAGCAAGTGATTTGGAAGGTAAGTGGAATGATGCTGTTTTTGGCAAAAGGTATCAAGTTTAATTACAGGAATGTTTTACTGCATCTGTACAGGGCATTGCTGAGACCACACCTGATGTACTGTGTGCAGGATTGATCCCCTAACACTAAAATAAAAATATATAATTATTTTCGAAGATTTTCAAAGAGGTTTCCCTTTACACATTCCTGGAATGCCTTTTGTTATGGGGGATTATCAGTTTTGATCATAGCTGAGAAATAGTATTGAACCATCCATGACTTTCTGGAAAGTGTATCAGCTGGATGCATATTATCTCCTGTCAGGGAGACTAAAGCTAGAGAACAAACTTTAAGAAAAAGATGCATTGATATTAACACACAGACTATGAAGACACCTACCAATATTTACAAATTACACAGACACATGTAAGCATGTCAGCAAATTATAAAGTGGGGACATTTTTTGCGATTGGAAGGAATTGTGTACAACAAGAGCAATGACGCACCTGCATATAATCCATAATCAGGTTTTCCAGAGACTGCTCCAGGAGATCGCACATGGTCCAGTTTGGTGTTCAGTGACAAAATTGTATGTTCCAACACAGAGAGGGAGAAAAATGTTCCCTGTCTGAGAAGGAGCAGCCGATTGACCCTTCTCTCTTACTTTGTTCCACCAGATATCAAAGTGTGAGACAATAAAATTCTTGCGTCATCTTTACCACTTGTGAAGGATTCCTGGTGAGGATTCATTGAAATCTCTCCACTGCCAGAAACGAAGGGAATTCAGCCAAATTCCACTGTTCCAGAAAGAAATCCCACGACCAGTAGCTTTTGTGAGCAGAATAACTTCAAAGGTAGAATAACATTGTGGGGCACTCCATCATTTTACCATTTGTTATGAGTTTAACTTTCTGTGCCTCACATTTTTCAAGAATATGGCCTACTCTGAGACCTAAATCATTGGCCACCTCACTAAACTGATTGCATTTAAGATGGGTGTAATCAGTGGAGGAGTTGGACTGGAAAAGAACATAGTGACCCTTCAACATTTGTTGGAACACAAATGAGAATTTCAAAAGGGCTGTTCAAAAGGAAATTCCCTTCCCCAGAGGATTGTGGTGCCTGGATGTTTGCATTTATTCAAATTTGTTTTGGTATGTCGTAAAATGGTATACGGACAGAAATGCGCTGCTTTGAGCAAAAGCACATGAAGCGGTGACAAAGTATTTAATAGCCCATCCTGCTGCTCAGTCCTGTGTTGCTATGATCTATTCAACCCCTCACATCTCCTGCAAGGAACAGATGGAGGCTACTTGCTCCAAATACCTGGTCAACAGTAATACAGAATCTCATTCAGTCCCTCAAGACTGTCACACATGGTTTAGTGTTGGTTGGAAAATGTTATTTGTTTCCACAGATGCTTCTGGTCTCTTTACAGAGTGTTTCCTCTCCGCAACTTGTGGTTCATTTGTTGGTGATATCATAGACCCAGATTCACGGTGAATACAGTCCCCATACTTCAACCAGAGATAACTCACAAAATACTTTACCCTCTCTGTTTGCAACATTCAATAAAAGAACATTCAGGAAAATTACAGCCATTAACTTTGCAATTACTGAATATGAGGACAAAAGGAACAGCATCAGGTAATTTGGATGATCAAGCCATTGCATAACATCATGGCTGATCTACTGTTGACAGTAACTCCTCTTTAATGCCCAATTCTTCACCCCTTAGCTCTCTGACAGGTCAAAAATCCATCTACGTCCTCCTTAAATGCTTTCAGAGATAAAGCTCCCCTAACTCTCTCGCCCAGATAATTCCTGACAGGGATTACCTTCGGTGAGAGGAAAGCCCTCCCTTTTCATACACCAACACCTGTTGATATGGACAAGAGGCGAACACAGGGGCTCAGGAAAGAGCGAATGGCTTTGATACCACGGCAGGATTTGTCTGAGGATGGCATCGGGACCACCTACTTATTTGATCTGAATGTGGATCAGGTGTAACCTTTTCACTGGCCGGGGTCTTTCAGAACACAAATAAAGAGGTTTGGGGTCAGTTGCCAACAATCTTCTCAGTCCCAGGACATCTTTGCAGGAGATCCTCGGGTTAGCCCCCTCAGCACAAACATCTTCAGCTGCTCCATCAATGTATTTTCCCATCATAAGATCTGAAGCAGTTATGATGACTGAAGATCACAGAATGTTCAGAACATTTCGTCCCCCATCAGCTCCTGAATCCTCTGTGTCCATGTGCAGCAAGACCCGGACAGCATTCCGGTTTGTGCTGTTAAAGTGTCGGTAACATTTATGTAACAGTACGGCCAGACACTGCACCTTTCCACAGTTATAAGAGGAGCTCATTCAGCATCTCCAGCTGGTTGCACACGGGTATGAGATACCATTCAGGAACAGGAAGAGTGACACCACATTCAATACTTCTGCCTGTTAGACAGGAAGGAAAGTCGTCTGTTCAGTGCGTCGAGCTGTTAAACAGGAACAGGCAGAGCCCAATCAGACCCTTAACCCTGTTCCATGGGACCAGGAGGTGTCTATTCATCCCTACGAGGCAGTTATATGGAACATGAGGGGGTCATTGATGTTCCAACATGACAAGCCAATGAAAACGAGACTGCACTGATAGAGGACTCCATGATGTTAATCATGGTTCCATTGTTTGTTGAACGTGTGTTGCTTTAACATAGTTTGCTGGCAGTGAGGAGGGAAGACAAATGATTTGTGCTAAGTCTCAAGGAGGCATCTTCCATCGCTGAGAAGACACACCCATGTTCTCCATGGAGATCAGAATCTGGTGAGAATAGTTAACTGTTTTAGCATGAAGGTATTGTGGCTGCTGTAGGGATTGCGGATAACGAGACTTTTAGTGCAGGACCATAGACCAAATCCACTGTATTAATGTGGGGAGAGTTTATTCAAAGACTGGCCCGCTGTCTTTCTCATGCGACATGGGGATTGGGTGTGGAGTGAGGGGAATATTGTCAGAGGCTCTTAAACTATCGACAATCATGTAACCCGAGTAAAAAAGAAGCCATGGAATATTTCATCGTATCAGTGTCCATTTAGAACATCGTGAGTGACTGTCCCTCCCCCTCAAATTTCAATGCAATCACCTCTCATTCTGTCACAACGCCAGAGATTAATCTTCACTGTCTCCTCATGGTACCATAATCCCAGGGATTAGTCTGGAGAAGCTCCATTGCACTCTCTCTGTGGCAAGGCGATCATTCCTTATGAAGGAGAGAAAGTCTGTCCACAGTGTCACAAATACTGCCTCAACAACACTCTCAGCGATGATCACAATAACTCTTTTTCCTCTTAGACATCTCCGTTTCTTTCCTGTGGCATAAAAAAAGATTTTCCTTCTCTCTATAATGCTGGAAAGAGATAACACTTTTATAACAAAGGTACTGTTGCTGCTGTCGGGATTATGGATAACATGGCGTTCATGGCAGGATCACGCACCAATTGAACTGTATTAACGTTGGGAGAATTTATTCAAAAGCCTGAAACCACCCCCCGACCCCTCTCTCTCTCCTCTCTTTCTCTCTCTGTCTCAGTTGAAATAGGGAGTGGGGGTGGTTGGGTCGAACGTTCTCAGAGGCTCTTAAAATATCGAAATCATGTAATCTGAGTGAAAAAAAACAATGGAACTTATCACTGTAACAGTGTCTGTTTAGAACATCATGGGTAATTGTCCATCCCCCTTAAGGTTCAATGCAACCACCTCTTATTCTCTCACTGAGCTTCACTCACTGCTCATGGTGTCATCATCCCAGGGATTAGTCTGGTGAAACTTTAGATAAAGACTATCCACAGTACCCAAAATACTGTCTCAACAACACTCTCAGGGATTGTCAAAAACATCTTTTCTCTCATTTAGACATCGCCATTTATTTCATGTGCCACAAAAAGCCATTCCTTCTCCATGCACAACGACTGACATGGAATTTATAAATGCCTTAGATCTGTACTTCAGCATCAATAAAGCCAGCACCAGAGATTCCTATGGAGATGTGCATCACTCTCGGGGAGAATTTTAATGAGATTGAATACACCTAAAATAGGGGATGATCACGTACCTGAATGGAAATGAGATGTAGCAATACAGAAAACAGGCAGAAAAAGGGAGCTATCTTTACCTTTAATCTTCTCTCACAGGATGTATGAAGCCCTGGTCAGGGCAGCATGTTATGCAGATCTTGAACTGAGTGGCTGGTTCAACTGTTCCACAGTACTGGAAAGAGTAAAACGCATAGCTTTGGGTTTGTAGTGTCACAACACAGGATAAATCTTCCTGTTTAATTAAAACCAGCAACAGAGAAAAGATTTATCCCATGCAGTAATCTGTGATAATTCTAGAGTCCAAATTTATTTAAAGTAAAATATAACAACTTTATTTCTTAAAGTATAACAGAGAATAATAAACGAACGACTATTTACAACTTCTTCCTCTAACCTGTCTTTGATCATTCCCCTCCACAATACTAGGTCGACAAGACTCCTAATTAAGATATACAAAACAAAACTGCTTATCTCAAAACCAGGAAGCTTTTGGTTCTTCTCCATTTTCCTGTCTTCTTTTCTTCTTGGGGACTCTGCTTCACCAGTTAAAGGTACTTATAGGAAAGCTATGTTACAGGCAGTCTTTGTATGCTGGTAGCTTGGCCGTTCTTCTCTCAATTTTTCAATTTTCCATGGTCTTGTACCACCAAACTATTGGATGGTATCATTGGCTGTTAAGATTGTCAATATAATAAATTAAAACTTGGTTGGAGGTGGATATTTTGGAGTATAATTTAAAATGTTTTGCTGAATTTGTTTCGAGACAATGAGCTAATCGGGTTGTTCGACCAAACGTTACATTATATGTATTTTTCAGAACTCTTGATGCTGTCAGGTCGTTATTGTTGGCTTTTAATTCTCTAAAAGGTACAGTACACCCACGTGTTCATCACAGAAGTCGCACGGAAACCTGAGGAGGGAATCATGACACATTGACTTCCTTAAAGGTCTTGAGGCAAGCAGATTGGTTTTTATAACAAACGATAATGGTTGCATTTAAACTCACCAATTTCCTGCATGAGATATCAACAGACCATTATTCTGTGGCTCTAGATTATGAGTCAATGGCTTGACCACTATAAACTGTTTTCCCTGATGTGCAGAGAACAAGTTAAACATTCTCAACAGCAATTATTTAGTGACGGACATGGTTATTAGGAACGTGAAACTGTTGCATCCGGATTGAACAAAGGCACAAATGGTTTATTCAGATATTGCACTGAGACCGAGGACGAGACTGGGATATCATGACGGTGGTATTGGACAGGATTGGTGAGTGGGGAGGACATGGAGATGTAAACCTGTGAAGGACAAAATGGATTATGGAGTTTGAGAAGACTCTGGTTCCTTCTCGTATGTCAGTGAGTAATTTATAAATCGTAGTTTGATAGTTATAATATATAAGTAAATGAATTTTTGTTTGGAACTGAAGATATTGACTTGCACTTTCCAAAATGTACATATCATGAGCTGACATTCAGTTCAACCCAGTTGAGTAGACAAATCTAATGACTTACCAGGAACACCAACTATCGCGAGAATGGGATAGTAACCACCTTGAATAATCCAAAGGATATCCAGGATCCGATATGCTAATGATATCCAAGGCTGAGAAAGCCAGTAAAGACCCTGGGATAAACTCCTGTCCATTGTTTGAACATTCCAGTCTAATGTTCTCAGATTCGGATCCATTGTTTGGATCCATTGTTTGAACATTCCAGTCTAATATTCTCAGATTCGGATCCATTGTTGGAACATTCTTATACATTGTCCTCAGATTATGAACTATTATTGTAAAGTTCTGTCTAATGTTCTCAGATTCTGATTTCTCCTCTCCGTATCTCTCGAGCTGCTGATCCCTGTTAGTGCTGTAAGTGATGCTCCTACTCACACTATGGGATAGCACATTGAACAGAGCCCATTTATTTTTCAACGATGGAAACTCTCCACTGGGATGATTAGGATCCACGGAGATTTACATTAATCACAGTCACTGAACAAATAACTCAATTTAACCTCTTTGAGTTCAATATTGATTTTATTAAAATTTAAAAGAACGTTTAAAATTTACTCATTTATTTTGGGATATGTGGGGGTGGCGGAGAGAATGAATATTGGAGATGGTAGATTGATTGCGTGTAATCATTCAATCTGGCTTGGATATGGGAGTAATGTCAGAGGATTGTCAGAACATAAACAAGTTTCTCCGTTTATAAATGGAAACATACAGTCTGTAACTACTGATCAGTGATTATAATATCAGTAAAATATGGAGAGAACTTTTCTAGTCCATAATCTGACAGGCAAATGTGCCTTCGACAACATGAAGTATAACAGACAAATGGCATCGATGTGTTAGCAGAGAATATGATATGACACACAATTCAGATGGTTAGTCGAGGATCAGAGAGGGCATGTGAGTGTCATGCTCTTAATGTTGTCGATGTCAATCAACTGTGATTAAGTACCATGCATTGGTTTTCAATTTCAGTGTGATTATGTTATTGGGGACATGGCTGCAGAGACTGGAGGGAGGGAACATAATATTTCCCAGTCATCAGTATTGGGATGTTACTCTTTATAAATCATAAGAAAATCAAATTCTGGGACACATCTCCAATGAGGAGTGAGGAGATCCAATATTAACCATACGACCAGAATACATTGGAGCAGAAATTTGGCCATTCAGCCCATTGAGCCTGCTCCGCCATTCAATGATGCTGTTAAGCTTCTCAACACCATTCTTCCACTTTCTATCTGTAACCCTTCATCCCCTTTACAATCAAGAAACTATCGTACTCTTAAATATACTCAATGACCTGGCCTTGATAGCCTTCTGTAGCAGTGAATTCCCTAGATTCACCACTCTCTGGCTGAAGAGGTTCATCTTTATCTGTGTTTGAAAAGGTCTTCTCTTTACACTGTGCCCTCAGATGTTCTTCATATATTCAGCTTTTCATGCCTGGGACCACTTTTGTGAATCTTATCGGAAAATGCTCCAGGGCTAGTACATCCTTCCTGAGATATGGGACCCAAAACTGTGCTCAATAATCCAAATGTAGCCTGAACAAAACCTTATAAAGCCTCAGAAGTACATCCCTGCAATTATATTCAAGCCTTCTTGAAATAAATGGGATCATTTTATTTGCCTTCCCAACTGCTGATAACCTGCAGGTTTACCTTTCAAGATCCTTGGACTACCACCCCACCCCACCCCCACCCCCGAGTCTTCTGAACTAGCTCGCTATTTAGAAAATAGTGCATGCCTTTATTTTTGCTGGCAAACTGCATGACCTCACACTTGCCCACGCTATACTCCACCTGCCACTTTTTTGATCACTCCCTAACCTGTGCAAATCCTTCAGCAGGAGAAAGTGAGGACTGCAGATGCTGGAGATCAGAGTCAAAAAGTGTGGTGCTAGAAAAGCATAACCAGTCAGACGGACTCTGCGGAACAGGATATTCGACGTTTCAGACATAAATCCTTTATCGGGAATGAAGCGGGTGGGCGGGAAGGGATTGAGAGATGAATGGGAGGGGGCTGGGAGGAAGGTAGCTTGGAAGACGATGTCTAAATAGAGGTGTGTGGTGAGAGTGGAAGGTGGAGTGGATAGATGGGAAGGAAGATAGGCAGGTAGGACAGTTCAACAGGCGGTGTTCAGTTGGAGGGTTAGATCTGGGATAAGGTGGAGGGAGAGGAGATGAGGAAGCTGGTGACATTGCGCTGGATACCATGTGGTTGAAGGGTTCCAAGTTGGAAGACGACGCGCTCTTCATCCAGACGTCTGGTGGCTAGAATGAAGTGGAGGAAGCCAAGAACTTGCATGTCCTTGGAGGTGTGGTGGGAGAGGCGAAGTATTCAGCCACAGGGAAGTGGGGTTGTTGGGTATGTGACGGAGAGTGTTCCCTGAACCGTTCTGCAAGTTGACGCCCTGGCTCCCCAGTGTAGAGGAGACCAGGAGCAATGGACAGAGTAGATGAGGTGTTTGGATGCACAGGATCTTCTCTGCCTGTTGTGGAAGAATCCTTTTGGGCCTTGGATTGAACTGAGGAGGAAGTTGTTGGCACAGGTTTCATACCTCTTGCAATGACAAGGGAAGGTGCTGGGAGTGGAAGGTGGCTTGTTGGGGTGTGGAAGGTGGGACTCGTGAGCTAACGAGGGAGTCGTGAAGAGAATGGTCTCAGTAGAATGCTGATAGCTTTGGGAAGGGAAGTATATCTCTGGTGGTGTGGTCTTACTGTTGGTGGCAGAAATGGCGGAGGATGATGCGTTGTATCCTGAGGTTGGTGGTCTGGAAGCCGAGCATCAGAAGGGTTGCTAGAGGGTGCTACTGCACCCTCCTGCAGCTGAACCACCTCTTCGATGCTACCTATCCCTCTATTCCATCTTTGCACTGTTTGAAAACTTAGTCAGAATGCACTCAGTTCCTTCATGCCGACCATTAATGCACAAAGCGAATTTTGTAATCCCAACACTGATTCTTGAGGAATACCACTTGTCACTGGATGCCGTCCTGAGAAGGACACTTTTCTCCCCACTCTCTGCTTTCTGTCAGACAGCCATGCATCTATCCAAGCTAGCACCTTGCTTGTAACACCAGGGGCACTAATCTTTTTCTATCGCCTCCTGCGTGGCACCTTATCAAAGGATTTTATAGAAGCAGGTGGATAACATCTACTGGTTCTCTTTGGTCAAATCTGCTCGTTACTCCCTCAAAGTATTCCAGTTGGGCATGACCTCCCATTGATGAAACAATGCTGACTTTGGACTATTTTGCTAAATCCAAGTATTCAGAAATCCCATCCTTCACGATGGATTCCAGGGTGTTAACCACAAACAAGGTTAGGCTAATCAGTCTGTAATTTTCCATCTTCTGCCTAACTCTCCTTATTAAATGGAGTGTCACGTTAGCAATTTTCCAGCCATTCCTGATTTTAGTCATTCCTGAAAGATTACTACTTTCAATTTCACTACCTCTTCAGCTATCTCCCTTACAATGCTGGGGTGTAGTCCATATGGTTCAGGTGATTTATCCAAATTCAGGCCGTTCTGTTTTCTAGCATGTTCTCCTTGGTGATGACCACCATACCAGCTCTGCCCTCTCACTCTCTTCAATTTTTGGGAAATTACTCGTGTCTTCCACCATGAACATTGATGCAAAGTTCCTCATTCGTTTCTTTGTTTTCCACTGCAGTCTCTCCAGCATCATTTTCCAGTGGTCCATATTCACTTTTGCCTCTCTTTTGCACTTTGTATATCTAAAGATCCTCTTACAGTCTCCTTTGTTGCTGGTTAGCTTATCTCCATATCTAATCTTCTCTGTCCTTTTTTTGCCCTCTGTTAATCTTTGTAAGTTTCCCAATTCTCTAGTTTCCCACTGCCCCTCACCGCATTATACGCTTGCTCTTTTGCTTGTATGCAATCCCTGACTTCCGTCGTCAGCCCTGGCTGCCTCATCTTCCCTGTACGATGCCTTTATTCCTCGGCAAAATTCTCTGCTGTGACTCCTGAATTAATCTTGGAATCTGCTGCTATTGCTGTTCCCCTGTTTTTCATGCTTGACCCCTCTCCGAATCAATTCTACCCAGCTTCTCCCTTATGCCTCTGTAGTTGCCTTTAGTCAGCTGAAATACTGTTACCTCTGATTCTATCTTCTCTCTCCCAATTGCAGAATAAATTCAACCATGTTTTGATCATTGCTTCCAAAATTTATCTTCATCCTAATCTCCATCACGAATCCTGCGTCATTAAATGCAGTATCATCTGTTCCCGAGTGGGCTCCACCAGAAGTTGCTCCAAAAAGCCATCTCATAAACATTCCTAAAATTCCTTTTCTTGCGAACCACTACCAATCTAATGTTCCCAGTGCCCCTGCATACTGACATCACCCATGATTACTGTACTTTGCCTTTCCGACACATCTTTTCTATCTCCTGGTGTATCTTCTGCCCCAGCTCCTGACTACTCTTTGGAGCCCTGTACAAGACTTCAACTGTGGTTGTCTTACCTTTGTGGTTCCTCAATTCTACCCACGCAGATTCTACACCATCTGCCCTTACTTCCTTTCTTACTATTGATTTAATTTCATTTTTTAAATAACAATGCAAATCCACTCCCTCTGCCCACCTGCCTATCTTTTCAATAGGATAGATATCCTTAAATATTCAGATCCCCTTGCAGCCACATCTCTTTGATGCCCCTCGCTTCTTACCTGCTGATTTAATTCTGCGCCAGAAGCTAATTTACCTTATTCCTTGTACAGCATGCATTCAGTTGTAACCCCTTCAGTCCTGCATTGACCGTCCCTCTTCTCATTGTCATTCATTTGTGCAGTGCGCCTGAAGTTTGATATGTTAAACATTTCCAGATGCTCTATCCTATTTGTGCCTGTGCTGGAGATTTTAATAACCTCTACTGAGTTCTGTACTTTTGCCTCCTCTTTTAATTCGGCTTTTCTAATTAAACCTTATAACTGCACCCCCACACACACACACACACACACACACACACACACACACACCCTAATCAGTTTAAAGCTCTGTCTGCAGCCCCGGTTAGGATTCACTCGGACTTGGTCTCAGCACGGTTCAGATGACCACTGTGCCATCGGAGCAGGTCCTTTCTTCCTCAGTAATAAAATGTGTTTATTCAACACAAAATACAAAGATAAAAAAGCGTTTCTGTACATCCCAAAATATGAAAACTACAAAAAGACGATATTGTTAAAATATACTTACTATGTGGAGCTATATCAATTATAATGTGAATTACAAAACCATGGAAGTGGTGTGGAAACTTTATCAATCATTATTTGACCCACAGCTGAGATCCTGATTTCCCCCTGCCAGTGATTCCCTTCACTGAGATTCCACCCTGCCTCTCACGCAGTGTCTACAGGGGCTATATGTTCCTGTTGGCCCAGAATATATAAATTAATCCACCTTCTCCCTGGAACCAATCTATTGGTCTATTGGATTGTGTTCAGCTGTCAGCAACTCAGCTCTGGGATGTTATTGGCGATAAATGATCTGGGATGACAGCCAGTATCAGCATTTTGCTCACAGGGTATGGCACCAAACAGTCTGTGAGAGTTTCTAAGAAAAGTTTCTGTGTATTTCTCCTCATGCTGTCTCCTGATCTAACTTCACATTCGTCTGACACCCCTTGCTCTCACTCACTCTGTCGCTCCTTTTTTCACTCTGTTTATCTCACTTCACTGTCTTTCTCTCTGTTTATTTCTCTCCCTTTCAGTCTAGCTCCGATCATTACCTCTATTTCCAAGTTGTCAGGTTGGAGAGCTCATGGACGCATGGTGGGCTGAATGGCCTCCTTCTGTGTTGTATTAATTCTGAAGTTCTCTGACCCACAGTAACAAGTTTTGGTGCCTGGAGAGACAAGCTGGTCCAGTGAAGGACACAGTGGACAATTAACCATTATCTCTTCTATTTTCTGACATGCAGCGACATCGAAATATCCGTTCAAACAAACAGATCCCTCATATTAAAATCAGCACACTTCAGACATGCCAGGCCATTGTGTTCAGTACACTGTTTTGTTTTGTTGGTCTTAGTTGTACTGGGATTAGTCTCCAACTCCTCCTCAGTCACTGTACCTGTGGACCTACTGCTGTGGTTCCACACACCCCTCCCCCACCGCCACCACACATAAGTTTAAACCCTCGTAAAGGACGATAGCAAACCTGCCTGCCAGGAGGTTGCTGCCAGTTCAAGTCCATCCCGTCCATCTTGTTTATATCCTATCAACCGGGAATCCCAACGATCCACATATCGGAGAGTGTTGTCAGTTCATGTGCATCCCATCCTTCTTGTGTGTATCCTACTGACCCGTGAATCCCAATAATCCACATTTCATAAATTGCTGCCAGTTCAGGATCATACCGTCCTTTTTGTGTGTATCCTCCCGACTCGGGAATCCCAATGATCCACATATCGGAAGTGCTGCCTGCGCTGCCAGCTCTTTGATCGTGTATTTAACTGTGTTACCTTACGATTCCGTACCTCATTTGCACGTGACATATTCTAATGTCTCCAGAATTCAAATATCCTTTCAGCACAACTCCAGCAAGGCCTTTTTTTTAAACTGGTTAGACTTGATAATAAAAACTTAAGTGTGACGTCAGGAAAGTGAGACAACTGAATCAGTCCAATGACCACCGGATCTGATATCTATCCCCGCCACCAAACCTGTTTGACAAGGCGTACATATGGACCATCTATTTGCAGATGGACGAGGATAAACAGAAGATTAGAAAACGTCAGAGCAGGTGGATATGCTTCCACCCGTTTACTCAGCTTTGCTATTCAATTGGATTCTAGTTATTCTGTTCCTTTCAATGGCAGGGTCTTTACCCAGCATCCCCAGCGGGTCAGAAAATGCCCAGTGTCGTTGTGTGCACACTCCTGCGAAGGGAGTATCTAGTGCCAGGCAATGGGATGTGGGGATTCCCAGGGATGGCACAAGGAACGGCTGCATGTAGTGACGATGGACTGCGGGAACTGAGACAGATGGAATGGGCATCCAGGGACACTTCACTCAGACAAGTGGCCGGGCAAGATTCCTAAAGACCCAGAGGAACCCGCGAACCACAGCTGCTTTTACAAAAACCTGTCACATTTGCTGCATTTCTCCATCGAACAAAAGCAAAAATACTGTAGATGGTACAAAATCTGAAGCAAACACAGAGACGTACTGTGGAGAGAGAAAAGAGTTAATGCTCCCAATGCAGACACGGGTGAATCTACAAAGTCCACACAGACAGGGTCCAGAGATTAGAAATGAACCCAAGTCCCAAGCACTGTGAGGCAGCATTCCTGTGTCACCATGCTGGCCAATGCTGGATAATTGGGGATATATAGTTAAAAGCATAGATACTGTTCTCCGTGATCGGGATTAAGAGTCCTGAAGGTTGTGTTGCCTACATGGTGCTCGGGTTTGGGATATATCACCTGGGTTGCAGAACTTGGAGCGGGAGGGGAATGATCCAGTGGTCAGGGTCCGTGTAGGTACCAACGGCTGGACAAACAAATGACAATGAGAAGAGCGACGGGTAATACAGGACTGAACTATTATAATAGAAAGCATGCAGTATAAGGAATAAGGTAACTCATCCATAAATTGGCAGGTACGACATAGTGGGCATTACAGTGACATCGCTTCAAGAGGATCAGGATTGGGAGCTGAATATTCAAGGATATTCATCCTGCCGAAAAGATAGGCAGGTGGGCAGAGAGATAGAGTTGTCTCAGTATTAAGATTGGAATCGAATCAATAATCAATAATAAGAAATGTAATAAGGTTAGATGGTGTAGAATCTGTGTCGGTAGAATTGAGGAATCAAAAAAGTGAGAAAATGTAGTTGGAATTATATACAGGGAGCTGGGGTGTAAGATACACCAGGAGCTGGAAAGATCTGCAGGAAAGGCAAAGTTACAGTGATCATGTGGGATTTTATTTTACAGATGGACTGGGAATTCAGATTGATAGTGGTTGGCAGGAAAAGGAATTTGTGGAATGTCTACGTGATGGCTTTTGGAGCAGCTTGTGCAGGCAGACTAGATGAGGGGATCTTAAGGTGACAGTGATCATAATATGATTGAATTTACTCTGCAGTTTCAGATGGAGAAGATAGAATCAGAAGTAACGGTATTACAGCTGAATAAAGGCAATTGCACAGACATGAGTGAGGAGCTGGGTAGAATTGACTGGGAGACGGGCCCAGCAGGAAAGACAGTGCAACAGCAATGGCAGGAGATTTTTGGACTAATTCAGGATACAGCAGAGATTTATCCTGAGGAAAAAGAGACTTGTATAGGGAGGATGGGACAACCATCGCTGACTAGGGAAGTCAGGTACAGCATAAAAGCAAAAGAGAAATGATATAATGTGGCAAAGTGCAGTGGGAAACCTGAGGATTGGAAAGCTTACAAAGACAAAACAGAGGGCAAACAAAATCAAATAAGGAGGGAGATTATTAAATATGGGGGTAAGCTAGCCAGTAATGTAAAGGAAGACTGTAACAGTTTCTTTCGATATATAAAGTACAAAAGAGCGGCAAAAGTGAACATTGGACTGCTGGAAAATGATACTGGAGAGATGGTAGTGGGGAACGAGAAAATGGAAAAGGTACTGAATAATTACTTTGCATCAGTTTTCATGGTGGAAGGCACGAGTAGTACCTTAAACATTTAATGTATTGAGGAGCCAGAGCTGAGTATGATGGCCCCCACCATGGAGAACATGCTAGATAAAAATGTAATGACTCGAAGGTGGTTAAATAACCTTGACCAGATGGACTACATCCCAGTATTATAAGGAAGATACTGAAGATGGAGTGGAGGCAATCGTGGAGATCTTTCAGCAATCACTAGAGTAAGGAACGATCCCAGACCATCGGAAACCCACTAACGTGACACCCCTTTTTAACAAGGGAGTAAGGAAAAAGACAAAAAAAAAACCCTCCATGAATAGTTTAACCTCTGTCGTGGGTAAGATCCTGGAATCCATTGTGAAGGATGTGGTTTCTGAAAACTTGAAAGTGTTTGGTAAAATAGGGCAAAGTCGGCATGATTTCATCAAGGGAAGTTCATGCCTGACAAATCTATTGGAATTCTTTGAAGAGGAAATGAGCAGGCTCTACCAAGCACAGCCAATGGATGGTATCCACCTGGAATTCAAGAAGGCCTTTGACAAGGTGTCACACAGGAGATTACTGAATACGATAAAGGTCCGTGGTGTTAGAGGCAAGGTGGTGACATGGATAGAAGCTTGTCTGTCTGGCAGAAAGCAGAGAGTTGGGATAAAAGTGTACTTCACAGGATGGCAGCCGGGGACAAGTGGTGACCCAGAATGCTCAGTGTTGAATCATAAATTTTTACTTGTTACATTAACAATCTAGATGAGGGAATTGAGTGCATTCTGGCTAGGTTTGCAGACGATACAAAGATAGGCACATGGACAGGTCATATTGAGGAAGCGGAGAGGCTGAATAAGGATTTGGTCAGATAAAGAGATCGTCAGATGTATTCCAACGTTGGAAAGTGTGAGGCCATGCACTTTAGCACGAAGAATAGAGGCATTGTCTATTTTCCAAATGGCGAGAAAATTCAAAAATCTGAAGTGCAAAGGGACTTGGGAGTTCTAGTGCAGGGTTCTCTCAAGGTCAGCTTGCAGGTTGAGGCAGCATTTAGGAGAGTATTTGCAATTATGATTGGGAGCATTTACTACGAGAAAAATTGAATATAAGAACTGAATGTATCCTGCTCTGGTCAGACCACATTTGGAGTATTGTGCTCATTTTTGAGCTCCATACCTCAGGAAGGATGTACTGGTCCTGGAGCGTGTTCAGAAGATTTTCACGAGAATGGTCATAGGAATGAAAAGCTTATTGCATGGGGAATGTTTGAGTACTCCGGGTCCATACTTGATAAAGTTTGAAAGGATGAGAGGGAATGTGAAATAGACAGGATACTGAATGACCTGGAGAGAGTGGGTGTTGATAAGATGTTTCCATTGGATTAGAATCAGAGGGCACAGCCTTAGATGGAAGGGAACACCTTTTAGAACAGTGATAAGGAGAAAGTTATTTAACAATAGAATGGCGAATCTTTGAAATTTATTGCCACAGAAGGCTGTGGGGGCAGGTCATTGAGTATATGTGAGACGGAGATCGATAGTTTTTGATTATCCAGGAGATCAAAGATTATGGAGAGAAGGTCGGAGAATGGGTTTGAGAAACCTATCAGCGATGATTGAATGACGGAGCAGACCCGATGGGCTAACTGTCCTAATTTATGCTCCAATGTCTTATAGTCTTCTGGTCTAAACCGGAAGGAAGTACCTTGCATCTCTGAGAAGATAGATTCATGTTCTTCATGAAGGTCAGAAACTGTTGGAAATAGTCAACTGTTTTAGAATGAAGGTAATGTGGCTGCTGTCAGGGTGGTGGATAATATAACATTCAGTGCAGGATCACACACCAACTGAACTATATTAATGTGGGGAGAGTTTATTCAAAACTTGGACATCTCCATCTCTCTCAATGGGGAGTAGGGGTTGGGGTGGGTGGTCGTAACATCCGCCCAGACACTTAAAATGTTCCGAATCATGCATCCTGAGTGAAATAGCAGGCATGGAATTTATCACCTTCTCATTGACTGTTTAGAATATAAGAAGTGATTGTTCATCCCTCTCAGGATTCAATGCAATCACCTCTTATTCTCTCACAGCGCTACAGATCAACCTTCAGTCACTCCTCATGGTGCCATCATCCCAGGGGTTAATCTGGTTGAACTCCTCTTCACTCTCTCTGTGATAAGGAGATCACTCCATATAAAGGAAAGAAAATCTGTCCACAATACCCCAAATACTGCCTAAGCAACACTCTCAGGTTTGATCACAATAATTCCTTTCCCTCACTTAGTTGGCTCCAATTCTTTTGTGTGACACAGGAAACAATTCATTTACAATGCACTGCCACTGACGTAGAATTTAAAAACATCCTTACATCTGGAGGTCAGCATTAATAAAGAACCAGCACCAGAGGTGACATTGGGGATGGACATCACTCTTGGAAGAGACTCAATCACAAAGGATACATCTAAAATAGTGAATGGCTACCTACATTAATGGAAATGAGCCGTTGGAATATGGGATGCAGGCAGAGGAAGGGAGCTATTATTCCTTCTGTTCTGCTCTCACGGGATGTGTGTAGCCATGGTCAGGCCAGGATGTTATGCCGATCTTGAACTGAGTGGCTGGTTCAGCTGTCCCACAGGACAATAAATAGTGCAACAAATTGCCGTGGGTTTGCAGTTAAACAGAAACTTGACCAGAGAAGGATGACACACTGCCTTCTCTAATGGGCATAAGGCAAGTCGACATCAACAGATTATTATTCTGTGGCTCTAGAATACGAGGCAATGACGTGACCCACCATACACTGTCTGCCCATCTTTCAGATTTTGTGCAGAGAACAAGTCAAACATCTCACGTGCATTTATTTTGTATTGGACACATGGTTAGAAGGGACTTGAAACAGATATATCTGGAATTAACAAAGGAACAAACGATGGTTTATTCAGGAATTGAACTGAGGCTGAGGAGGAGACTTGGACGTCTTAACGGTGGTAATGGACAGGACTGGTATGTGGGGAGGAGATGGAGATGTACACTTTGCAGGAGGAAATGAATCAAAGAGGCTGAGAACAGTGTGTTTTCCTGTCGCGTATTGGTGAGCAATTTGTAAATAATAATTTGCTAGTTTTAATTTCTAAGGAATGGAAATTTGATTGGAGCTGAAAATGCCGGCTTGCACCTTTACAATATCTGCATATCATCAGAATCGATTCAGTTCAGATCATTTCAATAAACAGACAGAGTGACTTACCAGGAACACCAACTGTAGCAAGGATAGGATAGTAACCAGCTTGAATAACCATCAGTACATCTTCAATCCGATATGCTAATGATATCCAAGGCTGTGAAAGCCAGTAAAGACCATCGGATAAACCCTGTCCATTGTTGGAACATTCCAGTCTAATGATCCCAGATTTTCAGCTCTCCTGCCCTTCTCTCTGAAGCTGCTAATCCCTCTTATTGCTGTTGGACATGCTCCCGCTCACACCATGGTATAAAACACTGAAAGCATTCCCTTATTGATAGAAGAGAGAAACTCTAGGGACGCATACGATCCATGGAGACTGACATCATTACAATGGCTGAACAAATAGCTCCAGTTAACCCCTTTGAATTCAATGCTACTTTATTAAAATTCAAAATAACGTTGAACATTTATGCATTCTGGGTGTGATATGCGAGTGTGACTGAAGGAAGGAATGGTGAAGATGGCAGATTGATTGTGTGTAATCATTCAGTCAGCCTTGTATATGGAAGTAAGGCCAGAAGTTTAACGGAACATAAACATGCTTCTCTGTTCATAAATACAGAAATAAATCCTGTCACTACTGATCAGTCATTGCAATATCTGTAAAACATTGAGAAAACAACTATCATCCATGATCTGATAGCAAAATGTGCCAAAAACATCGTGGGTTACAACAAACAAACGGCATGGATACGTGAACAGAGAATTGCACATGACAAACACAGTTCAGATTGTTATTCCAGGATCAGGGAGGGCAGGTGTGGGTCGTGCTGTTGATGTTTTCGATGTTAAGGAACTGTCATGAAGTGTCATTTAATGGACTTCAATAACATTGTGATTATGATACGGGGAAAAGACAGAAGATGGAGAGGGCTGGGGGACATGGCTTTTTAGATTGGGTGGAGGGACAGTGATGTCCCCCAGTTACCAGAATTGCAATGTAACTCTTTATAATCATATGAAGAACAGATTCAAGAGTACACCTACAATGAGGAATGAGCAGAGATAATATTAATGAAATGCGTTTATGCAATATAAAATTCAGAACCAAAATGATTTTCTGCACACACCAAAGTACAAAGAGATAAGGTTGTTAAAATACACTCCTGATATTGAGCTATATAAAGTGAAATGTAAATTACATCACTAGGAAAGTGGTATGCAAACTTTATCAATCATTATTTGACCCACAACTAAGATCGTGATTTCACGTCTGTCAGTGAGTACCCTCACTAAGATTCTCTGGCCTAGTCTCTCATACAGTATCGGTGTGGGCGGGGGGGGGGGGGGGGAGTCGTGGAGGGGGTGGTGGTGGTTATCATTTCCTGCTGCTCTTGGCACAGTCTATATAAAAACTATGCTTTCTCTATGGAACCAATCTATTGACCGAATGGGTTCTGTTTAGCTGTCAGTAACCCAGCTCTGTGATATTGTTGGAAATAAATTATTTGGGATGACAGCCAGTATCAGCACAGTGCTCACAGTGTACGGCACCCAGGCAAAGGGCTTGCCGTCCAGAGGAATTTCTAAATAAAGCTTCTAACTTCTGTCTGTCCATATTTATCTACCGTAATGCAGTCTTCTGATCTATCTGACTTCACCCTCATCTAACACCTCTTCCTCTCGCACTCAGTCAGTCGCTCCCCTTTCAATCCTCTCTCAGTTTATCTCCCTTCACTTGCTTTCTCTCTGTTTATTTCTCTCACACACAATCTCTCTTCACACACTCTCTCGATCTCCAATTGTGCAGTTGGAGAGCTTGTGACTCCAAAATGGGCTGATTAGCCTCCATCCACTCCATAATAAGTGAGGTTCTCTGACCCACAATAGATACTTCCTGGACAGGCATGCTGGTCCGGTGACAGGTACAGTGCACTATCACCTATTATCTTTTCCTGCTCTTCTCTGGTGTACAGCTGCCTTGAAATGTCTGTTCAAACTAAACAGACTGAATGAAATTCGAGCAGTCGAGAAGGTGTTCATGACTGTGTATTTCCATCAGGATTTAATGAAGGATGAGATTCCAGAATAACATAAGCAATGAATGAAAAACAGGGCAGCACAAGAAATGGCAGCTGAGTAAAACATGTGGTTCCAAGTAGATCTCATGGTATTACCGATAGATTATCAATCCGGAAAAATCAGCTCCTGTTCTGTGGATCCAGGTTGAATCCCGCCACTGCAGATGGTGGAAATTCAATTCAATAATGTAAAAATATCCCTGGAATTAAGAATCTACTGATGAGAATGAAATCATTGCCGATTGTCAGAAGAATCCATCTGGTTCACTAATATCCTGCAATGAAGGAACCTGACATGCCATTCCAGACCCAAAGCAATGTCATTGACTCTCAATCGCCCCCTGAAAAGGTCTAATCGGTCATTCAGTTGTACCAATCACTACAAAGATTCAAACAAATGAAACCGGATGGACCACCTGGCATCGAAATGGGCACCGGAAAAGTCAACATTAGAAACATCACTGTAGAACCTGAAAAGTCTTCCTTACTGACGTCTGAAGTCAAGTGCCAATATTGGAACAACTGCCTTACAGAATAGTTAAGCAACAGCCTGACATAATCATACTCACGGAATCATACCTTACAGAAACAACAGAAATTAAACATGGACAAAGGAGACTCTCACTGATTACCACGTAACGTCGTTCCTCAGCTGAATCAGTCCTTCTCCATGTTAAACAACACTTGGCGAAAACATTGACTGTGGCAAGGGCACGAAGTGTATTCTGGCTGGGGGATTTCAAATTCGACTGTCAAGAGTGGTTTTACAGCAGCACTACTGATCACGCTGGTCGGCTCCTAAGGACATAGGTACTAGATTGGGTCTGCAGAATGTGTTGAGGCAATGAACGAGAGGGTAAAAAACATACCTGACCTCGTCCTTACCATTCTACCAACTGCAGAGGTATATGTCCATGACAGTATCGGTAAAAGTGACCACCACACTGTCCTTGTGGAGACAAAGTCTATTGTCTCCATAAACTCTATTGTGTTGTGTGGTACTATCACCATGCTAAATGACACAGACTTTCAGCAGATCTAGCAACTCAAGACTAACCGTCCATAAGACACTGTGGACCATCAATAGCAGCAGAACTATACTCCAGCACATTCTGTAACATCATGGCCCAGCATGTCCCCCACTCAATCATTACCATCAATCCAGAGGATTAAACCTGGTTCAATGGAGAATGCAGGAGGGCATGCCAGGAGCAGAACCAGGAATATATAAAGATAAAATGTTCATCAGCTGAAGCATCCAAACAGTAATACTTGCGTGCTAGATAGCATAAACAGCAAGGGACAGATAGAGCTTAGCGATCACAGAACCAATGCATCAAAATTAATCTCTGCAGTCCTGCTAATCTGATCCTGAAGGGTGGCTGACGATTAAACAACTCACCAGAGTAGGAGTCTCCACAAATATCCCCAACCTCAAAGATGGAAGAGCCCTGCACAACAGTGCAAAATATAAGGCTGAAGCTTTCGTTGCAATCTTCAGTCAGAAGTTTTGAGTGGATGATTCATTTCGGCCTCCTCCGGTCATCCCCATCGTTACAGATAGCAGTCTTCAGCAAATTCGATTCACTGGTATCAAGAAACGGTTGAAGGCACTGCATACTGTAAAGACTATAGGCCCTGATAACATGCCGGCAATAGTCCTGAAGACTTGTGATCCAGACCATCCCGCTCTCCTAGCCAAGCTGTTCCAGTATGTTGACAAACCGACAATGGGGAAAAACTGCTCAAGTATGTTCTGTACATAAAACGCAGGACAAATTCGACCCGTCCAAATACAGCCTTATCAGTCCACTCTCTATCATCAGTAAAATGATGGAAGGTGTCATCAACAGTGCTATCAAACCGCACTTCCTCAAAACTAACCTGCTCAGTGACGCCCAGTTTGGGTTTTGCCAGGGTCACGCAGCTCCTGACCTCGTCACAGCCTTGGCTCAAACATAGAAAAAGGAACTGAATTCCAGCCCTTGACATCAAGGCTGCATTCTGCCAAATGTGACATCAAGGACCCCAAGCAAAAACGGTATCGCTGGCCAACACTCCATTATTGGAGTCATACCTGACAGATAGGAAGATGGTCATTGTTGTTGGAGGTCAGTCATCTCAGCTCCAGAACATCTCTGCTGTAGTCCCTTAGGATAATGTCCTCGATCCAAACATCTTCAGCCGCTTGAACAATGACGTTCCTTCCATCATAAGGTAGAATTGGGGATATTCTATGATGACTGCACAATGTTTATCTCCATTCGCAAATGTTCAGATATGGAAGTAATCCATTCCCAAAGCAATATCCAGGCTTGGGCTGGCAAGTGGCAAGTAACATTTGCGCCACATAAATTCAGACAATGACTGTCATCAATAAGAAACAATATAACCACTTTGTATTCAGCAGCAGTATCATCACTAAACTCCCCCACTATCAATATTCTGGTGGTAGTGGTGGTGGGGGGAGGGGTGGTGGGGGCTGGGGGGGGGGTGTTAATTGACCAAAACATCAACTGGACTCGCCACATGAATCTAAGAGCAGATCAGAGGTAGGAATACTGCACGAGTGACTCACCTCCTGACTACCCAAAGCCTGTCCATTATCTACAAGGCACAAGTCAGGAATGAGATGGAATATCCTCACTTGCCTGAATGAGTGCAGCCCCAACAACACTAAAGAAGGTTGACACAATCCAGGACAAAACAGCCCATTTGATTTGCACCACATCCACAAGCATTCACTCCCTTCACCATGGTCACTCAGGAGCAGCAGTGTGCACTATCTACAAGAGACAATGGAGAAATTCCCCAAAGATCCTCAGACAGCTCCTTCCAATCTCACGAACACTTCCATCTGGAATGATAAGGGCAGTAGACTTTTGGGAACACCACCACCTTCAAATTCCCCTCCAAGCGAGTCAACATCCTGATTTGGATATGCATTGCCGTTCCTTCACTATTGCTGCGTGAAAACCCTGGAATTCCCTCTTTAGTCACTAGTGGGTCACCGCACAGCAGGTAGGTTGCAGCAGTTCGAGAAAGCAATTCACCACCACCGTCTCAAGGGCAACTGCGGAAGGGCAAGAAATACTGGGCACATCCAGCGATGCCCACATACAAAAAAATCTTTTTTAAAAATAGTTCCAAGTTGAGCATCTCGATGGGACAGGTTATCTGATTTGAACACGAACATGAAAGCAGTGTTTCTAATATTGAACATTTTAGACTTTTCTGTTATTAAAGGGTGTTCAGTATTCGATGACATATTGTTGCTGAATGCTGTGATAAATTGCACCTGTTTTGTTTAAATCAACAATACTGGCGTAACAGGATCAATCCTTTGAAAATACCAGACAGAAGCAGTGGCTTGACTTGAATTACACCTATAAAGTCTTCACTCCCTGCAACACTGACTCTCAGTAGAAGCACACCCTACCCCCTTTTGCTGTGAGTTTACTTCATTATGGCGCACAAGCCCAGTCTATTGATGTCACTCCGTCTCAATACTAACTCATTGGTGCTCACACCAACCATGTCACTGTGTATTGATGACGATGGAGGTCGGTCGGGGATGTCTATGATGAATAATTGTGTGACTGCCAGGCTGAAACCTGCCCCGACAGCCTCGGATCTACCTGTGCCCGCTGTCACCGCTGCAGGTATGATCAGTCTTCCTGCTGGTCAAATCAAGGAAAGCGACAGCCATGGATAGTGTTCCCGGCTGAGCACTCAGATCCTGTGAGGACCAACTGACAGAGGTATTCACATACAATTTCAGCCTTTCCCTCCCATAAGCCGAAATCCCAACCTGATTCAAAAAGACCAACATCAACCTTCATCATTGTGCTTCCAATTAAACCTGTTGGACTATAACCTGGTGTTGTGTGATTTTTAACTTTGTACACCCCAGTCCAACACTGACATCTCCAAATCATAACATCAACCTTGTAAGTGAGAAAGCTCATGCTTTAATGACTTAATGATTACCGCCAAATGGCTCTATCCTCAATAAACATGGAGTGATTTGAAAGGCTGGTTATGGCCCACATCACCTCCAATCTCCCAGCCTTACTTGGTCCCCTATAATATGCCGACTGATGTAACGGATCCACAACAGATGGCGTATCCCGAGCCATGTACTCATCCCTAGGACATCTGGACAACAAAGACACCTACACCGGACTCCTGTTCATTGAGTACAGCTCCAACTTAAACATCATTATCCCCTCCAGACTGATACCAAAATTCTGTGACCGTAGTCGCGGCTCCACCCTCTGCAACTGGATCCCCCTGTTTCTGACCCACAGACTACAATTAGTGAAGATAGGTATCTACAACGCCGCCACAATAACACTCAACACTGGAGCTCCTTGAGGATGTGTCCTCAGCCCCCTACTGTACTCCCTGTACACACACAGCTGTGTCCCTCAACCCCTACTGTACTCCCTGTACACACACGGCTGTGTCCCTCAGCCCCCTACTGTACTCCCTGTACACACACGGCAGTGTCCCTCAGCCCCTACTGTACTCCCTGTACACACACAGCTGTGTCCCTCAGCCCCCTACTGTACTCCCTGTACACACACAGCTGTGTTCCTCAACCCCAACTGTACTCCCTGTACACACACGGCTGTGTCCCTCAGCCCCCTACGGTACTACCTGTACACACACGGCTGTGTCCTCAGCCCCCTACTGTACTCCCTGTACACACACGGCTGTGTCCTCAGTCCCCTACTGTACTCCCTGTACTCTGAAGGCTGTGGCCTCAGCCCCTACCGTATTCCTTGTACACACACGGCTGTGTCATCACCCCCGACTGTACACCCTGTGCACACACGGCTGTGACCTCAGCCCCCTACTGTATTTCTGTACACACATGGCTGTGTCCCTCAGCCCCCTACTGTACGCCCTGTACACACACGGCTGTGTCCCTCAGCTCATTACTGTACTCCCTGTACACACACGGCTGTGTCCCTCAGCCCCCTACTGTACTCCCTGTACACACACGGCTGTGTCCCTCAGCCCCCTACTGTACTCCCTGTACACACACGGCTGTGTCCCTCAGCTCGCTACTGTACTTCCTGTACACACATGGCTGTGCTCTCAGTCCCCTACTGTACTCCTGTACACACACAGCTGTGTCCTCAGCCCCCTACTGTACTTCCTGTACACACACGGCTGTGTCCTCAGCTCCCTACTGTATCCCTGTACACACACGGCTGCGTCCTCACTCCCTACTGTACTCCTGTACACACACGGCTGTGTCCCTCAGCCCCTACTGTACTCCCTGTACACACACGGCTGTGTACTCAGCCCCCTACTGTACTCCCTGTACACACACGGCTGTGCTCTCAGCCCCCTACTGTACTCCTGTACACACACAGCTGTGTCCCTCAGCTCGCTGCTGTACTCCCTGTACACACAAGGCTGTGACCCTCAGACCCCTACTGTACTCCCTGTACACACACGGCTGTGTCCTCAGCATCCTACTGTACTCCCTGTACACACAGGGCTGTGTCCCTCAGCCCCCTACTGTACTCCTTCTACACCCACTTCTGTGTCCTCAGCCCCCTACTGTACTCCCTGTACACACACGGCTGTGCTCTCGGCCCCCTACTCTACTCCCTGTACACACACAGCTGTGTCCTCAGCCCCCTACTGTACTCCCTGTACACACACGGCTGTGTCCCTCAGATCGCTACGGCAATCCCTGTACACACAGGGCTGTGTCCTCAGCCCCCTACTGTACTCCCTGTACACACATGGCTGTGTCCTCAGCTCCTACTGTACTCCCTGTACACACAGGGCTGTGTCCTCAGCCCCCACTGTACTCCCTACACACACGGCTGTGTCCTCAGCCCCCTACTGTACTCCCTGTACACACACGGCTGTGTCGGCCCCCTACTCTACTCCCTGTACACACACGGCTGTGTCCTCAGCCCCCTACTGTACTCCCTGTACACACACGGCTGTGTCCTCAGCGCTATTGTACTCCCTGTACACACACGGCTGTGTCCTCAGCCCCCTACTGTACTCCCTGTACACGCACGGCTTTGCCCTCAGTCCTACTGTACTGCCTAATCTGACAGCTGTGTCCTCAGCCCCTACCGTATTCCTTGTACACACACGGCTGTGTCATCACCACTACGTGCTCCCTATGCAACAAAAGATGTGACCTCAGCCCCTACTGTACTCCCTGTACACACACAGTTGTGTCCTCAGCTCGCTACAGTACTCCCTGTACACACACGGCTTGTCCCTCAGCACACTACCATACTCCTGTACACACAGCTTTGTCATCAGCCCCTACTGTATTCCCTGAGACACAGAGATATATAAGAGATGCTGGAGTTCCCTGAAGAAAGAAATCAGTCCCTCGGCTGAAAAGGGGGCAAGAAAGAGCTGTCGGCTGAGAAGATTACTCCCTGTAAACCAAAAGGTACTTAAACATATTAAAAGAAAAAGCAATAACTGGAGAGAAAATAGACCCATCTAAGACCAATGTGGACAAGTATGTGTGGAACTATAAGAGATGGGTGAAATCCTCAACGAATATTTCTACTCCTATGTTTACCGTGGAGAAAAGACATGATGACTTTATTACTTGAGGAATTTTGTGTCGTGATATCTTAGGGACAATCCATGTGATAGTACAGTAGATGTTTGACATACTAGAATGTTGAAAGTGCATAAATCTCATTGTCCTTTCCCGATATATCCAAAACACCTCAAGTGGCTCCAGAAGAATTTTACGGCGACCCCTGGACTATAATGTTGATTATCACTGCGACAATGGATGTCCCGGAAGACAGGAGGGCAGCAATCTATGCCCTTATTCAAGGAAAACTGCGCAAAAAAAGCCTTGGAAC
>NW_026868111.1:0-73162 GCF_020745735.1 Hemiscyllium ocellatum | reverse complement strand
CCAGTAAAAGCAGATGGAAAGTGAGTGTAAAATACCGGTGTCTGCCCCGGGCCGCACGGCGCCATTTTCCTAACGGCCGCCCTCCCGCCGCTTCCTCGCTCGAGCGACTTCTCCTCCCAACCGCCTTCGCCCCCGCGTGACGTCGCACGGGGGGATGGGCGGGCCGGGGGAGCCTCACCGTCACCAAGCAACAGCACCTCGCGCTACAACTGCTCATTCACAAAAACAAACTCTCCTGTCTCGCTCTGCAGCTGCAGGGGGGGACACTGCACACGTTCGAGGAGCCTTGTCTACATTGGGAAAGCTCACCGCTCCATTTAAACACATATTCCGACATCTAACGGACGGCCTCATATCTAAAGGGGAAATCTGCATTTTAACGGGACATGGACATTTTAACAGGTATTTCCGCAAATACAGAGATGTAAATGAACGAGATTACATTTCAAAGGGATGTGGCACATTCAAAGGATCTTAATATGAAAGTGACGCAGTTATATCTAAATGAATCTACATTTCGAAAGAACGTGCCCTGTTTATAAGTAGAGACAATAGGTGTGAATTCTGTCTGTGTCCCAATGTTGAGTCAAACTGACATGTTTCTCAGAAAAGCTCTGCACTTAAATTACATTCTTGAGAAGGTTAATTATAGATTAGAGTGTAGGTTAGGGAATTGGCCGTGCTAAGTTACCCATAGTGACCAGGGATGTACAGGTTAGGGTGGATTGGCCATGGGAAATAGAGTAAGGAGTTGGTATGGGATACTGTTCAGAGGTCCAGAGTAAAATAGATGGGCAGAATGGCCCACTTCCACAATTCGTCCATCCCCACCAGGATTCCAAACTAGACCAGTCTCACTTGCCTGCAATTGGCCCATTTCCCTCTAAACCTTTGTATTCATGTACCCATCCAAATGCTGTTTCAATGTTGTAACTGTACCTGCATCGACCACATCCTCAGCAAGTTCATTCCACATGCAAATCACCCTTTCAAAATGTTGCCCCTCCGCTTCCTTTTAAATCTCTCTCCTCACATTAAAAGAAAATGCCCCCGAGTTTTGAGTTCCCCTATACTAAGCAAGAGCCATTTTCGATTCACCTTACCTCCACTCCTCATGATTTTATCAATCTCAATGAGGTCAACCCCCAACCTCCTGTGCTCCACGTGAATAAAGTCTCAGCCTCTCCTTAGAACTCAAAGCCTCCAGTCTTTACAACATCCTGGTAAATCTTTATTAAACTCTCCCTAATAGTATTCTTCCTATTACAGGCTCACTAGAACTGTACTCAGTACTCTGAAAGTGGCCTCACCAACATCCTGTACAACCTCAACATGATGTCCCAACCCCTATACTCAGTGCTGTGAACAATGAAGACAATATTGCAAAACGCCACCTTAACCACTCGGAAGTTGCATCACTGGTAGACAAAGAACTATGTACCTGAACACTGCCTCCCCCCACCTCCATGTTTATCTGTTCTCTAACATGACTCATGGCCCAACCATTATCTGGACAAGTCCTTGTTTTAGCAAAAAAATGCAACCCCTTGCTTTTATTAAGCTCTCTCTCACACACATACTCTATCTCTCAGACAGACAGACACACACACACCCCTCAACACTCTCTCACACTCACAGCCTCATACTCCATCACACACTCACTTTCCTAAGCATACACAACACACTTCTGTGCACACTCACACACAAACTCACATGCACACACTCTCACTCTCCCATGCACACACACACACCACTCTTTGGGGTGAAATTGTATTGGCAGAATTATATTTGCAGATACATTCAATTTTGTTCACAAAGCACACAATCTGCAGGCAGTCAATCCATGTAATATTTTACAAATTCCGACTTTGGAAACAGAAACCAGTCTGATTCAAGATTGGAATACTGACAGACACAAATCTCACACCTTTAATGCATTGTCTGAGCGGAGATATTTATTTTTATAAAACCTTATGTCATCTCAAGAACATTGTTACATATTAATGAACCAAAGCCCACACCCATTCTAACAGATAGAATATATTGAACAAACTATGAGATGAAGACTATCTAAGTTTGTTCAATATATTCTATCAGTTGTATGACACTGATCTTTCGATACAAGTTCTGTGTCTTATGATGCTGTTCCATGAGGCTTATGTGTTGATGAGGCAAGATTGTACAGATGAGGCAATGGGATTTATCTGAGGAATCTCTGGGAAGCTCGGGAGGAAATAACAGGCCTTTGGCTTTGATATTTGAGTCTTCATTGTCGACGGAGGAGTGCAAATGTTGTGCCCTTATTCAAGAGAGGGCATAACTACAAATTGAGGGGTGACAGCTATAAGACAGATGCCAGAGGCAAGATCTTTACACAGAGAGTGGTAAGGGCATGGTAAGCCACATTAGGGAGATTTAAACAATCCTTCGATAAGTGCATGGATGATTTTGGGATAGTGTAGGGGAACGAGCTGAGAATAGTTCGCAGGTCAGCGCAACATCGAGGGCCGAAGGGCCTGTTCTGCGCTGGATTGTTCTATGTTCTAAACTTCGTGCAGGAGGCTGAAAGACATGAGCAGCTTTAAAACAAAAACCTCTTGGAGCTCAAAGCTTTCAATGAGAGTCTGAGCCCGGTGGTAAGTTCAGGTAACCTTTATTGCAACCCAACTTGTTACAGTTTCAGATCCCCCCAGCAAAGAGGCAGAGAAAACGTAGTTGCTATTTGAACAGCTCAGGGTGAAAGTGCACACACCACACCTCGCCTGTTCCCCCAGCCCCCCACCTCACTGTCTCTACTATTGGTCAGCACCAAGTTGTCCCTTTGTAACTGGATCCTTGGTTCAGCCGTAACCCGGAGGAAGTATTGCCTCACTCAGCAATTTCAACCCATACCCTGTCTCCAAGTAAGTTTCTCCCCGCTCCTTGCCAGTGGGGGGGGGGGGGGGGGGGGAAAGAGGGCAGTGTAGAGTCAACCAGACTGCTGTGGGTCTGGAGTCACGTGTAGGCCAGACGGGTAAAGGATGCAGCTGGAACGACTGAGTGTATCCTTTCCCACAATGGCGGTTCCCTTCCCTAACAAGGGAGAGAGGGAATCAGATGGGGGCTTTCTCCCCTACCACCCCCTCCCTGAAACTGTCTCATTGTTAAATTCCCAACTCCACATTTCTGACCGAATACCAATTCTGCCATCTGTCGTGGCGGGATTCAAACCCGGGAGTCCCCGGAACCGGGTTGATATTCCAATCGATAATGGCACTCGGCCGTCACTCCTTCAATCTCCCTGCGATGGCACGTGAACTCGCTGGTGTCTCCGCAGGTTGGAGGAGCAGGTGAAGCCCTTCCCGCACTGAGAGCAGATGTATGGTCTCTCCCCGGTGTGTATCCGCTGGTGGATCAGCAGCGTGGAGGAATAGCTGAAGGCCTTCCTGCACTGAGAGCAAGTGAAGAGCCTCTCCCTTGTGTGAATCCGCTGGTGGCTCCGCAGGTGGGAGGAGCAGTTGAAACCCTTCCTGCATTCGGGGCAGCTGAAGGGTCTCTCCCCGGTGTGGATCCGCTGGTGGGTCAGCAGGGTGGAGGAATCGTGAAAGGCCTTCCCACACTCAGGGCAGCTGAAGGGCCTCTCCCCGGTGTGGATCCGCTGGTGGCTCCGCAGGTTGGAGGAGCAGGTGAAGCTCTTTCTGCACTGAGGGCAGGTGTACGGTCTCTCCCCGGTGTGGACACGCTGGTGGGTCAGCAGGTTGGAGGAATACCTGAAGGCCTTCCCACACTCTGGGCAGCTGAACGGCTTCTCTCCTGTGTGGACCCGCTGGTGGGCCAACAGGGCAGAGAAAAATATGAAGGCCTTCCCACAATCTGGGCAGCTGATGGGTTTTTCCCCCGTGTGGCTCCGCTGGTGCCTCAGCAGGTGGAAGTAATCTCTGAAGGCCTTCCCGCAGTCGGTGCAGGGGAATGGCCTCTCCCCGGTGTGACAGCGCCGATGAGTCTCCAGGGTAGACGGGACACGGAAGCCTTTCCCACAGTCACCACACTTCCACGGTTTCTCCACAGGGCGGGATTCCTCAGGATTCTCCATGGCCACAGCTTCAGCTGCACACAAACACGTGTAGAGCCCCTCCCTGTCGTGAAATCCCCTTCCCAGGCTGTATAACTGTTTCAGGCTCCACACAGTGTGCTTCAACAGTGGGGTCTCTCGTCCAGTCCCACCTGATGTTGAAAATGTCCTCAAACAGGAACCAAAAAGTGTTGATCCCTCTCACAGAATTCAGTCAAAAATTGTTGTGGTCCCAATGGATTGAGTGACTGTCAGACATTAACAACAAAGTGAGGACTGCAGACGCTGGAGAGTCAGTCAAAAAATGTGGCGCTGGCAAAACAGCAGGTCAGGCAGCATCCGAGGAACAGGAGAGTCAATGTTTTGGACATAAGCCTTCCATCCATTGATTTTGAAACTTCAGTCTTCAGATTTTCAAATAGTCTGCAAAAAGAGATTACAAAAGTCATCACTATCAGTGCAGGGTAGAAATTCAGAACAAGCCACTCTACTTTCTGTGGAATATTCTTTTGCTGTTCCACAAAATTGAAAGCACCATCCCACTCTCCCTTCCCCTCTGTTCTCACTCCGCTCTAATTCCCCTGAAGGTTGGCTATCTTGTCAGCAAGGGTCTGTTTCCGTGCTGTCCATCTCGATGACTCCAGTCGCATTTGCCATCACTTGGCCCTGACCCATCTGAACCCTTCATATTCAGATGCCCGTCCAGGAGCCTTTTGACATGTCATCGTACCAGCACCCACCACTTCCTCTGGCAGCTCACGCCATCGCTCAAGCGACTCCACGTTGAAAGCGTCTGGTCTGGTGCGCCAGATGACATCAGGATAATCTCAGGTTGTTCCAGATTGCATCGATACTCAGTCAGTGGCTTTCCCGATCAGGATGTTGTACGTGATCATACAGGTCAGTGGGTAGGCGATCCCCCACCTCTTAGTTCAAGTATCTCTACGAGAACTCCCTTGCTGGAGGGTCCCTTGGAGACACTTCAACTGGACTTCATTGAGTTGTAGAAATGAGTTGAGTTGCTGTAAATGTTTTGCTTATTGTTGATGTCTTTTCTAAGTGGATTGAAGCCTACCCTCCTTCTAACACTACTGCTGAGACTGTGGTGAAGATTTTGTTTAAGGAAATAATTCCTTCAGTATACCTGCATGCATTAGCTCGGACAATGGACCACACTTTGTAGGTAATATTAACGGAGAACTCTGTTCCCAGCTTTGTATTTGTCGGCAACTGCATGGTGCTTATCATCCTCAGGCGGCCGGCCTTGGTGAATGTTTTAACCAGACTCAAGACTAAACTTGCCAAATTAATGGCTGAGTCTGGCCTCTCCTGGTTATGCTAATCCCTGTGGCCTCATTCCAGATGGGATCCATGTCTGTGGGCAAGACGTGACTGTCCCTAGCAGAGAGTCTGTCTGGTCACCCTCTCTGTACCCCTTGGAACGATTCGGCTCCCTTCTCAGTCCCCGTCCACCACGTGACCGAAGCAATGGTTGGTTATGTTCTTGCTTTAACTAGTGTTATGCGTGCCTTTCACTCCCAGGAGCGTGCGGCCTACAGCGATGTTCCCTCCCTTTCAGCCTCGTCACGGGTAGAGCCGGGTTCGTTGGTGCTCGTCAAGACCTTGACTGGCAAAGGTCTCCAACCTTGTTGGGATGGCTCCTTCCAGGTTTTACTTCCCACCCCTACGGTGGTCAAAGTCGCTGGGCACTCAGCTTGGGTCCAACTGCACCATTGTAAATTGATTGACCGCACCAATCAAAAGTGGGGAAGAGGAGGGGTGAATACTGGAATCCCAACAAAAGGAGTGGACCCTGTCCAGTTGGGCTTTTGAACTTTCCTGTTGTTCTAAATGTTAATCTTATTACAGATACTTGAACTAAGAGGAGGGACATGGGGGGGGGAATCGCCTATCTCCTCACCTTTCTGATCACGTACAACATCCTGATGGGGAAAGCCACTAAGTATGGATGCGACCAGGAATGATCAGAGATTATCCACCACCCATGCTGAGGAGATGTGGTCCAGTGCACCGGACCAGACGCCTTTGACGTGTGGGACGTGATGAAGATTGATATTGCAATGGACTCTTACATCAGAAAGACCAGATGGTCCACCAGGACAGTAGAAATCAGTGGGAGTTACCATGTCGTTACCATGGTTTTTTGATTTTACCTGCAGAAGCAAGCCTCGTGAGGATAAAAATGGTCAACCCCGTTATTATGGTAAATATTTTAAGGGCGCCCAGGAACACCATCCCTTTTTGCAGGACAGGCCGACTCGAGAAAAGGGAAGCTTGATAGGGAAAACTCCACAATCCACAAACAACTTATTTATACAGGCCCACAGAACGCTCTTCACCCCAGAGGCAGGAGTATGTTACTCCTCTCTATCAGGAGATGACTTACTTGCCCAGTCCCCTGTCCCCGATTCCATACTATTCGTCAGTCTTCCTACTGCCGACCCTGCGAAGTGAAATATCACTTTCCAATAGCTCCGGTCTGTGTATACAAACAGCTGGAGTAACACTGGCTGGGGTACAGCAGGCCTGATGCAGCACATGGACCTGGAACGGACTGGGTAACAATACAGGACATCCGATAGGCTGGGGAATCCAGAATACCCTGAGGTTGGAGGGATCGGCAGGGGTGACAAGTCAAAAGAACCGCAATTCCCTCTTTTGTGGTCTGACCATTCGAGGAAATAAGACTGAAGAGGCTCTGGAACAGAGTAAACTGGGATTATCAGACCTGTGTCTTTACTCTATGCAGAATCGGTATGCCTTAGACTATATACTCGCCCGGGAGGGTGAGGTCTGCACCACTGTCCAAGATAAATGCACTATGGGCATTCCCGATCTCACTGGCAATATTACTAAGATACAAGAAGAGATCCAGGTATTCCTTGACAGAATGACTGAAGGGACCAATTGGGGAAACTGCAGGTCAGGCTGATGGTACAATTGGCTTATCAATTTAGCTATTTATGTTTGTTGGTATTGCTATTGTTAGGTATTTAATTGCTCGGCTTATGAGGTCCCTTAGTGATATAGATTTGCCCCAGAGGATGCTCCTTTTGCGATCCGATGGCTCACCCACGTGTCAATGGTGATGATAAATATGACCAGATGAGCCGCGAAGATGGTGGTGCCGCTCTACAGGATGTTGATGGCTGGACCACCTTGAAGGGCATTCGTTTGGACTAGCCTTCTCTTTCAGTGATCGCGGTGCAATCAAAGGGAGGAATGAGGGTGTGGGCATCTGGGTGATAAAGTCTACAGCCTTAAAACTTGTCATTAAACATTCAAACTAAAATGTAATGCTGAATTATTGAACACATTTACTGCACTAGAAAATAAACAGGCAGGAAGGCTCAGAAAGAGGAGAGAACTTAAAGATAGGGACACCTGGGCTCACCAAGTGATAACAGGATGCTGTAAGGCAATTAAGAAGGTTTGCCTCAGCATCGGTGAATCTGTGTGAACAGGACACCAAGTGATAACATTCACAGCTGTTCCCTCGTGAAATTATGGATAGTCTTTGAATCTGACCCTGAAACAAGACTAGGTACTATCCATAACTTTGTAATTAATGGTTGGATCTTGTCCATTATAATGGATTCTTACTACCCCTTGCAAGCGGGGCATTCACAAATTAAATCTTTGCTGACCTGAGTGTTCAAAAGGACACGAGAGAGAGAGAGAGAGAGAGAGAGACAGAGAGAGAGAGAGAGACACCATTTTAGTGCTGAGGCTGTTGAATCCCGTAGAAAATTAACTCTTAGTGCTTATCTGCTCTGGATTGAAATGAATTGCATTTTGGGACTTTATGATGAGAGATTTTTATTCCAGGCTTCCAAAGAGTACGATCTCCAGGATAAACCAAGAGAGAGGCTTTACAGGTCTGAGTCCACAAAGGATTCCCTGGGCCACCTCAATCTCCACTTGAACATGGGAGGTAGGACAAAATAGCTTCTGCTTGGCTAACTCGGTGGGAACTGAGTCAGGCAGATACTGGCGACTCAGAACAAACAAGAAACCACAGACTGACATAAATCCAGTGAAAAAAATTGCAAATGCAGAAATAACAAATGTGAACCTAACCATTAATCGCAGAAGCAACGGTTTAACCCTAACCACCAGACAGGCCAAATACGTTTCCAAGAATAGGTCGTCTACAAGAAATTATGATAGATTAGATTAGATTAGATTCCCTACAGTGTGGAAACAGGCCCTTCGCCCCAACCAGTCCACGCTGACCCTCTGAAGAGTAACCCACCCAGACCCATTTTCACTCTGACTAATGCACCTAACACTATGGGTAATTTAGCATGGCCAATCCATCTTTGGACACTGGGAGGAAACCGGAACACCTGGAGGAAACCCACGCAGACATCAGGAGAATGTGCAAACTCCACACAGATGGTCACCCAAGGCTGGAATCGAACTTGGGACCCTGGTGCTGTGAGGCCGCAGTGCTAACCACTGAGCCACCGTGCCACCCTAGGCTAAGTCAAAAATGCACGAGGACTTTGCGGGATCTGATTGAGCTTGATCACATAGTAACAACCAATGTCTGACTCAAAACAGTGTATATAAGTTCTATACAAACTCTGTAAAAGTCGGCAGATTCTTCTGGCACTCTGGGAGTACTCATTGGTGGCCCAGTGGTTAGCACTGCTGCCTCACAGCACTAGGGTCCCAGGTTCAATTCCAGCCTCGGGGGGGGGGGGGGCTGGCTGTGTGGAGTTTGCACATTCTCCCCACGTTTGCATGGGTTTCCTCCCACAATCCAAAGATGTGCAGGTTTGGTGAATTGGCCATGCTAAACTGCCCATAATGTTAGGTGCATTAGTTAGAGGGAGATGGGTCTGGGTGGGCTACTCTTCAGAGGGTCAGTGTGGACTGGTTGGGCCGAAGGGCCTGTTTCCATCCTGCTGGGAATCCAATCTAATCCTTCTGGGCTGATCAGAGTCTACCAACCCAGCTATATCAAAGAATAAACTATTGCTTGTGTGATTGACAAAGAGTCATTTCCAGGTGTGTTTATTGACCAATCCCAGAAATCCGAAGATCCGGATAGCAGTCCGGATCAGAACAACCAGATTAGATTATTTACAGTGTGGAAACAGGCCCTTCGGCCCGACAAGTCCACACCGACCCGCCGAAGCACAACCCACCCATACCCCTACATTTACCCCTTACCTAACACTACGGGCAATTTAGCACATCCAATTCACATGACCTGCACATCTTTGGATTGTGGGAGGAAACCGGAGCACCCGGAGGAAACCCACGCAGATACGGGGAGAATGTGCAAACTCCACACAGTCAGTCACCTGAGGCGGGAATTGAACCCAGGTCTCTGGCGTTGTGAGGCAGCAGTGCTAATGCAGCAGGAAATGGTTAATGTCCCCAGGAAGTGGGGAGCAAAATAAGACATCAAGGCATTAACACCAACACCAGGGAGAAACTGAACATACAGACGTGCCAAATATTAGTGGCAAGCCAGAATCACAGATGTACAGCACAGAAACAGTCCATGCTGACCAGATATCCTAAATCAATCTAGTCCTATTTGCCAGCACTTGGCCCATGTCCCTCTAAATGCTTCCCAACATATATCTATCCAGATACCTTTTAAAGGTTGTAATTGTACCAGCAGACACCACTTCCTCTGGCAGCTCATTCTTTACACACATCACCCTCTGTACACAGGAGTTGCCCCTTAGGTTTAGGGTGAGATTTGAAAGAAACCTATGAGCAACCGCAGATCAAAGATCTTGTCTATTTACCCTCGCCATGCCCCACATTATTTTATACAAGGTTGTAGGGTCACCCCTGTGGGACATGAGTAAAGCAGTGTTACTTCTGTAACCATAATTGCTTCTGCAAGGTAAATAAACTAATGACATGGTATAATTGCTTCAGCCAAGAGTGGAGTTAACAAGAGTGAAAACTATGTGAAGGAAATATATAATTGCTTCTGTATTAGTTAAAATGTGCACACAAGAATGAAATGTGCCTGCAAACAATGGTAGATATTACAGATAAAGGTGCTGTGAGGCGAGGGGGTGTAGGTTAAACTAGATATGCTCGTACAAACAGTTATAAGCATCTGTTTCCTGCTTCTGCGAAAACAAAATAAGTCACAATCGAGGAGGCCAGAAGGCTCAGTGTCGGCGGAAAATGGGAGGAAATGTTGCTTTCGCATACAAGGAAGCAGCTGGCAGTGAGAGAGGATATACGCTCACACTTTGTTCACGCACATGGCCGGATAAGGCAAGAAATAGACAAGAGGAATGGACGCCACCGGGAAAGAATGGAGGGACCAACCGATCATTTGCGGGTCAGCTTGGAACATCAGGGCGGGGGAATGGGAATGAGGGAAGGAAGTTGAATGTGCTGGAGCTAAGGCGGAGGAAGAACAGAGGATGCAAAACCGGTTTGAAGCTGCAATGAGGAATACTGCATGTACTGTACTTGTACCTGTTGCAGTTACTGGTGGGAATCGGCTGCATTTTAAACTTAAAAACAGACAAGATATCCAGCCCTCCCCCTTCCCAATCTCTATCCTTCCGTCCCTCCTCACCCGGGTAACTAAGACACATACCTGACTTTGCAGAGTCTGCTCCCTCCCTGGATTCACTCCAGTTGCTACAAGTGAACAGTTTCCCCTGCTCCCATCTCTGTCTCCCTCCCAGGATGAAGAGTTACCCAGAGGGAGGGAGATTCACTGAAACTGACCGGGTCACTTCCGCGTTGTGACGTCACAAAGGAAGTAGGAGCGGGGCGAGGAAAAGGGACGGTACAGGGGGCGGGGCAAGACCGACCCCACCACGCTGCACTGCGCTTGCGCTCCGCCGACAGCAGAAGGGGAAGAGAACACAGCTGAAAATGTGTTGCTGGATAAAGCCCAGCAGGTCAGGCAGCATCTCAGGAATAAACATAAGCCCTTCATCAGGAGTGGGAGAGAGTTTGCCAAGCAGGCTAAGATAAAAGGTAGGGAGGAGGGACTTGGGGGAGGGGCGATGGAGGTGGGATAGGTGGAAGGAGGTCAAGGTGAGGGTGATAGGCCGGAGTGGGTTGGGGGCGGAGAGGTCAGGAAGGAGGTTGCAGGTTGGGAGGGCGGTGCTGAGTTAAGGGAACTGACTGAGACAAGGTGGGGGAAAGAACACACTTTCCAAAACCCCCTCCCTGCACAGAATCCCCAGAGTGTGGAAGCAGGCCACTCGGCCTCACCCACCCACACATTCCCCTACATTTAACCCTGAGTCATGCGTCTTACCTGCATATTATGCCTAATTTAGCATAGCCAATCCAGCCTAACATGCACATGGGTAATTTAGCATGGCCAATCCACTTTTGATGAGAGTGGTGCTGGAAAAGCACAGCAGTTCAGGCAGCATCCGAGGAGCAGGAAAATTGACGTTTCGGGCAAAAGCCCTTCATCAGGAATAGAGTCGGCAGGGTGGAGAGATAAATGAGGTGGAGGTGGAGGTGGGCGTGGGGAGAAAGTAGAATACAATAGGTGAATGGGGGTGGGAATGGAGGGGATAGGTCAGGGAGGAGGGTGGGGGAAGGTAGCAAAGAGTACAATGGGTGATTGGGGTTGGGGATGAAGGTGATAGGTCAGATAGGAGGGTGGAGTGGCCTGTTCGGATCCGAACTCTGCTGGTTTAAAGGTGGTCCGGAGTCCGTGTAAGATGAGTTGGCTACGGAGGCAGGCACTGAGGAAGCAAATGTGGCTGTGGTAGTGAGTCTGTTTCAGGACATGGTTGAAGAGCTTCAGGGCAGAGGAAATGACCTGGGAGTTGCAGTGGGAGAGGGACTCCCTGAGATTCTTGTCGAGAGAGGAGGAAAACTTCTTCAAGGCAGGCATCCTTACAAGAGGATTCACAGTAGGGTTCAAATCAACTCGGTAAAAACAAGGACTGCAGATGCTGGAAACCAGATACTAGAATCACACAACTCCAGGCTGTAGTCCAACAGGCTTCTTTGGAAGCAGTAACTTTTGGAGTGCTGCCTCTTCATCAGGTGGTTGTGGAGGATAAGATCCTAAGACACAATTTAGAGCAAAACATTCCAGTGTCCTGCCACTGAAATGGTATATTGAACAAACCTGGATTGTTAAGTCTTTCACCTTTTCAAATAGGTTGCAGGTCTCATTGCAATGTAAATCCCAGAACTTCTTGTTGTCACCTTCTCGAGATAACAAGGTTTTATAGCAAAAGCTCACATCTCAGCTCAGACAATGCATTAAAGGTGTGAGATCAGAGTCTGCCTGTATCCCAGCCTTGAGTCAGACTGGTTCTATTTCCAAAGTCGAATTTACAAACTATTACACGTGTTGACTGCCTGCAGATTTTTTCTTATAAAAATGCACATAGAATGTATCTGCAAATATACATCCCCACACACATACAAACAAATTTGTTGGGTGAATTTGTACTTGCAGAATTATGTCTGACTTTGATCAAAAACTGCATGAATCCATGTAAGATTCTGTAAGTCAGTTTAACCATTGTGGTACAGACAGTCTCACACAGGGGAGCTCACTCCTTCAATACATTATCTGGGCTGACGTGACACCAATTGGTAAAGTTCACTTGAGGATTTAACTACTTAAAAAAGTTTTGTGATTTACATTTGAAAGAACTGAAACTATCATGGTAATTCAAACATGAGAGACTTAAACAATCCAGGTCTTTTTCAATATATAATTTCAGTTACATCACACTATAAACTGTTGCTATAAATTCTTGTCTTACAATCTTATATTCCACAATCCCCTGATGAAGGAGCTGCACTCCGAAAGTTACTGCTTCCAATTAAACTTGTTGGACAGAAATCCTCAAGTAGGGCACCATAGGAGACCCCTATTTCTTGTTTACTTCGTAATGAACAAACATTAAGCACAACCGCCTATTTATTTCTCATTTTGTTTCATTTTGCTTGTTTTATTCCCTGCGATGATGTGGGAGAATTGTTAGATTTGGGTCAGCCATTTTGTCACATATTAAAGCCTGGAAACCATTTTGAATCTCAGCTTAGTGCCTGTTTGCTAAAGCTTGTGTTTCCCAGGCTCAGCGGGGACGGTTGGCCTTGCAGCTGTACTGCTTCCTGAGAAACAAATTCTTTCCTGACATGGGGCTTTATTTCCATCCCCCACAGTTGGCGAGTCAGGCAGGAGATACCCTGGTCCTCTCAGGTCACCGGCCGATATCCTTTGAGAGATGAAATATAGAGGGTGGTTGCTGTTTTTGTTGTGTCCAAAATAAAAAGGAAAGCTGGCCAGGGACAAAAGCGCTGTTAGAAATGTTGATACAATTCTCCCTACTCAGCCACAAGATACTAGTGAGAAAACTCAACAGGGTCCTAGCGTCTGGACGTAATGTTGCTGAGAGCACTTGTGCTTTACAAAGTTAGTAATAAAGAATTTGCTTGCCCCAGGGTTACGAGAGGTGAAACCCTATTTGATAAACCCTGGACCCACACTGAGGACCGTGGCAGGCTTCAAGATGCCCCCGATCTGTTCGAGTGCCCAACATTAGTTTTAATTGGCGAGTAGAAATCTGAAGTATAATTGCTCACTTCAGGATGTCCAGACTTGAATGAATTTAGCACACAGGACACATTGGGCAACTATTAAAAACTCCGTTGTATTTCCCCGGGTTGTGGATTAATGCAGAGACATGAACAACTTGCCTTGAAAACAGTGTTCGATTTGCAAATGAGAGGGATTTGGAGTTTGCACACTTGGTTAAGCAGCGATGTGTCACAGCCAGGAATTTATGAGGCTCAACTCCCCAACTTGGGCTGTTCTGGAATGTGAGTGCCTCATTACCCTTGGAAGGAAGGAAGGAAGGAATAAACAAAAGCTGACAAACTGAGATAGGAAGACAGTTGAAGAGTGTTACAGAGAGAGAGGGGCGCAGGCAGGCAGAGAGAGAGAGAGAGGGGCGCAGGCAGGGAGAGAGAGGACGCAGGCAGGCAGAGAGAGAGAGAAGCGCAGGCAGGCAGAGAGAGAGAGAGAAAGAGAGAGAAGCGCAGGCAGAGAGAGAGAGGAGCAGGCAGGCATAGAGAGAGAGAGAGAGGGACGCAGGCAGAGAGAGTGAGTTTATTAACCCCCTCCTTGCCTGGTCAGCCTTTTTCCCTGTCTACAACTTGCTTTTATAGAATCACCTCGTGTACATTGTTATGAATATTGTCTAATAATAGCAGATGTATTTAGTAGATGAATCAAAACCATCCCAATGGCTGAAACAGCTGACACTACAGTGTTGGACAAGTGGGAAATATTTGCATCAGTTAACCAAAACTCTTCAGAGTTTACATTCACGGGTCCGCCAAGCCTCAGCATTAGGCCCCGGGGTATATTAGAGCTGAGATGGAAAGGCCTGTCCCTAGTCCTGCTGGTTCCCCGTTCAGCAGGCAAGGTCATGGGGAGGCCGCATGGACACACACTACACAATGCAAACCAGCGCCACCTCCTGGAGGAACACCAGAAGACCCCGTCAGAGACACATCTTCAGCCTTCACCCGTGAATGGCTCAGTCTCATCATTCTGCCTGGCACTGCACTCTTCCTTATCTTTCTGTCACTGACTATGTTTGATTGGGCCTGATAACCTCTAGTAAACAGAAATTACAGTTTAATACTTTTCTTTATGCACAGAAGGTCAACCACTCTAGCTGCTCGCTATGTGTCTATGTCCCCATCCATCCTGAACTCGTACCAAGCGAGCCCTTATGGAGGTTGAGCGACTTGAAGCTTTCTTTCCCCCTGCCTTTGGAACTGCTCGACTGGAAATCAAAGTCACCCCGCAGACAATCCTGTGCTCGGCTCAGTTCACTGTTGTGGCCCTCCTCACCAGTGATCTCCCAGTTGCCGAGATTTCCCCTTCCTGATGAAACCCCTGATGATGATTCCCCTTCCCTGGAGCCTTCTGCCCCTGTCCTTACTGAACCCGAGGACAATCAGTCCGATCTCCAAGCACCAACCCCTGACAATCCCCCCCGGCTCTGGGTATACTCCCCCTTTTGCTGACACCCCCAATCTCCTCTTTTTAATAAAAAAGGAGGGATTGTGGGAGAATTTGATCAAAATTGACACAAAACTGCGTGGAAGCCATTTTATCACAAAGCAATGTTTAGAGGAAAATGTCGCCTGTTAACATAATGCTGTCTGAGCCTTGGCGAAGGAATTCTGTATTGATAGCCTGACCTTGTAGCTGCCGGCTGTCTCTGCTCCTCAGACCATTAGACTGTGCTGCTTCATAGAATGATGGATTGGTTCTCTCTGTCCCTTAGCGGTAATTCAAGCCGAGCTGGACCTGCAGTATAAGATAACATTCAGTTTTGCAGGCAGTAGGAAGTGTAGGTCTGGACAATGTATGTGAACCTTACAACTGCCCCTCAGTTGCATAATTAATGGAGAGTGGGGCTTGTTTTTTAGCATAAAACTTGTAACATTCTGTATTTTATTAGAGTATGTCAGACTTTGTTTTGAACTACGAGGTACACCCCATGGCAACGAATAAAGCTAGTTAATTGCTCAAGGTCTCCTCTCTGGACTACTTTGCTTTAAACGATTTGACACACGATTTTATTTTGTCCCAACAATACTAGTAGTTACATCGAAGGGAGAGAGAATTCCTCAGGTAGGGCACTCTCAGAATCCTGGGAGACCCCTTTTTCTGGTTTTCTTCGTAATGAACAAACGTTAAGCATTTATTTATTTCTGATTTTGCATCATTTTTCTTGTTTGATTCCCGGTTCTGACTACACTCTGTGTCTGGATGGGTGACAGGCTGAGAGATTGAGGGCTGGCTCTCGATTGACTGAATGTTTTCTTGTTCTGGAGGCTGTAAAAGAGGCGTGAAAGCTTCAGCAGAAATCCAGCAAAGCTGTGAACAGACCAGCATCTTATTCTGTGGGAACAGGGAGATCAGAGGACAGATACGTCAGGACCTGAAACCCGAGCTGACACTAGACGACCGGGCGCTCAGTGCTTTTGGTGAGCAGTGCCAACCCTCTGCCTTTACCTAGCTTCCCATCTGACTACACCTCAATATCCAGGATCCATTCCTTGCTATCCTGAAGCCATGTGTCTGTAAGGAGTCTCAGATCATAATTATTCACTTCAATGTGTGCAGTCAATTCATTCAGTTTTGTTACAATGCGGCACATATTCAGACTCGCCATGTATCATTTCAATTTTTGTGACATGAGTATCCAGTTCCGATTGCTGATACATTTACTGTCCTTGTCCCTTTCTATCGTTCTCTGATGCTCATTTTCCACATCACTACATTGCTCACTGGCCATGATTTGGATTGGTCATGCTAAATTACCCACAGTGTCTAGCAACGTGCAGATTAGGTGGGTTAGCCATGGGAAATGCAGGGTTATAGTTTCATAGTAATAGAAGCAGAAATAGGCCATTTGGCCCATCCAGCCTGCTCCACCATTCATTAGGATCATGGCTGATCTATCCATTGTCTAAGCTCCTCCTCCCTGCATTGTCCCAACTACCCTTAATTCCCAGATTCAACAGTGACACTCGGCCTTGCAGCTGTACTGCTACCTGATAAACAAATTCTTTCCTTCCATGGGAATATCCTTCTCTTTGCAAGGACCTATTGCACACTTATCAGCAACTAACCAACACTGTCCAGACACTACATCGCTGGGCAAAGTGACTTAGTTGCTCAGTATCCTGCAATTAACAGTTTGCTAATTGTTAAATGACTGTAACCTATATAATCACATAACTCTCTGTTTCTCGTCGGAGTGATTTGTGACTATTAGGTCGACTTGGCTCTCCCCGTGAGCTCCCGAATAAACAGTTAATAACTCAAAATTTGTGTGTCATGATTACTTATCCAATACTTATTGGACTACTACGAGCAAGTCACCCACAGCATAACCCACTTCCATCCCCAACATGGATCAAGAGGCCATCCTGTTTTGCCAGACAAGTAAATGTCTCAAGCTCAGAAACAAAGCCTGTCAAACATTAACAGGCACAGACCTAAACCAGGAGAAAGTGAGGTCTGCAGATGCTGGAGATCAGAGCTGAAAATGTGTTGCTGGAAAAGCGCAGCGGGTCAGGCAGCATCCAAGGAACAGGGAATTCGACGTTTCGGGCATAAGCCCTTCTTCAGGACAGACCTAAACCAACCTTTTCCAGAATCTGCCCCTTCTCCACGATTGACTTCCTTTTTCCCTCAGCTCCTACAAACTAACAGCTGAACCCAGGGATGTGAAGAGAAATGGGAAAGGGGGCGAGAAAAGAGAGTGCGGTACTCCCAGATGTTAAACAGAGGAAGGAAGTTGCAGTCTGTACTGAAGTTCATTCAGAGGCAGAGAAGCAACAGAACCTCAGAAACTCATGATCGAACTTCCGCATTCAGACAATGGCGGGGGTTTTAATTGGCAGGAGGATCAGACTCCTTCCGGAGTCGCACCGTCCATCACAACGACGAGGGGCGGGGCCCCATTCCGATCTCACACATGCGCACTATCAGCATTGCCTGCAGGCGATAGAGCAGTATCCTGGTCGCATGGGGTTGTGGGTACTACATCAGCCATGAAAGAGATGAAATCAGGAGTCCCATATGCCTTCTTACTCGTCCTTTTTCATGTGTTCATGACGTACACGACAGGAGCCAATCTTTAATCGATTTTAGATTGGTACACTGAGTGAAACACTACAGTTGTTTAACTCTAAACTCTTTTTCCAATTCAGTTTCAGTATATCGCTCTTTGTCCGTCCTCAAATAAGGACCAAATCAAAGCCCGACGCCTGTTCCACCTGAACGTTGATTTTTTTTTTAGTTTGCAGATTCCAAGCATTTATTAAAAGTTACTCATGGTACATGAGAATTGCTGGCTGGCCAGCATTTAGTTCCGCTTGAAAAAGTAATGGTGACCTGCGTTCTTTAACTGCTGTGGTCCACACGCTGTACGGTGACCCATAATGTCCTTACGGAGGGTATTCCAGGATCTAGACCCAGCAACACTGAAGGAACAGCAATATGTTTCCAAGTCAAGATGGCGAGTGGCTTGGAGGGGTACTTGCAAGAAGTTGTGTTCCCAAGTATCTGTTGCCTGATCCTTCTAGATGGAAGTGGTTGTTGGTTTGGAAGGTATTTTCTAAGGATCTTTGGTGAATTTCTGTGTTGTGTCTTGTAGATCATACACACTCCTGCTTCTGAACAGTGGGGCAGAGGGAGTGGATGTATGTGGAGATGGTGCCAATCAAGCAGGCGACTTTGTCCTGGATGGGATCAAGCTTTTTGAATGTTGTTGAAGCTGCACCCATCCAAGCTGGTGGGAGAGTAGTCCATTACACTGCTGACTTGTGCCTTGTAGAAGATGGGCAGGGTTTGGGGAGTTTCTCGCCACAATATCCCTGACCTGTTGCCTGCTTTTGTTGCCATTGTGTCTGTGATTAGTCTAGTTGAGTTTCTGGTCAATGGTAAACCCCAAGGATGTTGATAGTGGGGTGTTTAGTGACAGTAACACTGTTGAATATCACGGGACAGTGGTCAGATTATCTCTTTTGGGGATGAGTCATTGTTTGGCATTGGAATGGCATACATGTTACTTGTCACTCATCAGCCCATTGGATATTGTTAAGATCTTGTTGCATTTCAAACTGAACTGCTTCAGTTTGTGAGGAGTTGTGAACCGTGCTGAACATTGTGCAATTATTGGTGAATATCTCCACCTCTGACCTTATGATGGAGGAAGGTCATTGATGAAGATGGTTGAGCCTAAGACACTACCCTATGAATTCCTGCAGAGACGTCCTGGAACTGAGATGACTGACCTCCAACAACCACAGCCATCTCTCTATGTGCCAGGTATACCTTAACAATTAAGATACACAACAATTATTTTAAAACTAATTGAAGGAATACATACGAGACAACCCTCTTCTGGGAGACTCCAGTGCAAGTTTTTCTGTTCCAGGAACAATCTGATAAGTGTTGACTGTCATCAACCTTTTGATCTTGGCCAACCACAGCTCCCCCCGTCCATTCCCCCCATCACCCACAGCTCCCACTGTCTATTCTCCCCCGCCATCCACAGCGCCCCTTGGCCATTCTCTCTCCATCCCCAGCTTCTTGTCCATTCTCCCTCTATACTCCGAACAGCCTGTCCATTCTCTCTCACGCAACCCTGTCGTTTCATTCCTCACCCTCTGCCTTCTAACCAATCCTACTACACACCCTCTGCCCCATCTATTCTCTCTCCACCACACCCTCTGCCCCATTTCTATTCTTCCAGGCTCCCACCATCCCCTCAGAAACCTTTCCCCGCTCACCCTAAACCCATGCCCTCCAGTTCAGGACTCGCCACCCAACCTGGGGAAAAGACATACAAAAGTTGAACAGAGAGACAACAGCAATACAATGTCGAATCACAGGGAAAAACAAATTGCGGCTCAAACCCTTTTTTCCTGTTGGCATTTGGACTCTTAAAATATGACAGGAACACCAGCATTCCCAGTGAGCATACTGCGCATGTTTTCCGGTGTCAGTAACGCAGTACGCATGCCCACCGGTGTCAGGAAAACTCTGGGCATGCTCATCGCAATCCGCAAAAAAAGGCCCGCGACCTTCCTTTAATGGCCCAATAGAGAAACCTGGAGGACCGGAAGGAGACTGGTCCTCCTGCCAATCAGAGCCACTGCATTGTCTGAATGCGGAAGTTGGCCCATGTGCTTCTGAAGCCGCTACTCTCTTTCTGAATCCACATTAAGCTTCACCCAGACTGCCAATTCCTTCCTCTGTCTAAGAAATGTGAGTACGGCACTCTCTTTTCTCGCCCCCTATTCCATTTCGTTTTCATTCTGGGATTCAACTGTTGATTTGCAGCAACTGAAAGGTAAGGGAGTGAACCGGGGAGGGGACAGACTCTGGAATCGTGGTCCAGGTCTGTGTCTCAATTGGCAAAATAGACAGACAGGAGGCTGGAAGGACACAGCAAACCAGGCAGCATCAGGAAGTGGAGAAGTTGATGTTTCGGGTGTAACCCTTCTTCAGGACTGGGGATAGGTGCTGGGGCCCGGGCCGGGGGCTAAAGTGGGGATAAGTGAAGACAGGGAGAGGGTACGGCCTGATGAGTCAATAGGTGGAAGAAATCAGGTTAGTGAAAGGGAAGAGTGGAAATGAGGGGCACGGGGCTAAGAAGGGAGTCGGGGGATGGAAAGGGAGGTTATTTGAAATTGGAGAACTTGATGTTGAGTCCTGCAGGCTGTAGGCTGCCCGGGATGTTGTTCCCTCAATTTGCGGTTTGGTTCGTTGTGGCAATAGAGGAAGCCGAAGATGTTCTTGTCAGAAAGAGCGTGGGAAGGGGAATTAAAATGAGTGGTGACTGGGAGGTCTGGCCCAACATTTCAATTCCCCCTCCCACTCTGCCGAGGACATGGAGATCCTGGGCCTCCTTCACCCCGCTCCCTCACCACCAGACGCCTGGAGGAAGAATGCCTCATCTTCCACCTCGGAACACTTCAACCCCAGGGCATCAATGAGGACTTCAACAGTTTCCTCATATCCCCTTCCCCCACCTCACCCTAGTTCCAAACTTGCAGCTCAGCACTGTCCCCATGACTTGTCCAGACTTGTCTTACCTGCCTATCTCCTTTTCCACCTATCCACTCCACCCTCTCTTCCCTGACCTATCACCTTCATCCCCTCCCCCACTCACCTATTGTACTCTATGCTAATTTCTCCCCACCCCCACCCTCCTCTAGCTTATCTCTCCACGCTTCAGGCTCACTGCCTTTATTCCTGATGAAGAGCTTTTGCCCGAAACGTCAACTTCGCTGCTTCTTGGATGCTGCCTGAACTGCTGTGCTCTTCCAGCACCACTAATCCAGAAACTGGGAGGTCTGGTCAGCCTCTGCGGACCCAGCTGTGATACTCGCCAAACTGTTCCCCAAGTTTACACTCGGTCTTCCCGATGTAGAGAAGACCACAATATACAAACACATGGCAAATGCAGTATCTCAATGTGAAGTTATAGCCATTGCTGTGAAAAAAAAAGCAGAAAGGAGGTGTATTGTTTAAATGGTGATATATTGGGATGTGGAGAAAGTGAGAACTGCAGATGCTGGAGATTAGAGTCAAAGTGTGGCGCTAGAAAAAGGCAGTAGGTAAGGCAGCATCCGAGGACCAGGAGAGTCGACATTTCGGTTCCGAGCCCTTCATCAGGAATGCCGTGTGGATGTACAAAGGGGCCTCAGCGTCCTTCTACACCAGTCACTGCCTGTTGTCAGACAGGTGCAGGTGAAGAGCTTTTGTCTGGAATGTCGATTTTCCTGTTCCTCAGATGCTGCCTGACCGGCTGTGCTTTTCCAGCACCACTCTAATCTAGACTCTGATTTCCAGCATCTGCAGTCCTCACTTTTGCCTGGACAGGTGCAGCAAGCAATCAGCAAGGCAAGGGGTACAATAGCAAGAGGAATTGAGTTCAGAAGTGGGGATGTCTCCCTGCGTTAGGGGGTCATTGAACATTATTCAAGGCTGCGTTCATCTGATTTTTGAACACTAAAGAAGTGGATGTTTCTGGGGGAAGGCAAGTAAATGATTTAACACCAGGATAGAACAGTTACAGAGTCAGATGCCAACAGAACCAGACCCTTTAGTCAAACTAGTCTAAGGCCGACTATATTCACAAACTAAACTAGTCCCACCTACCTGTGTTTGGCCCATATTCCTCCAAACCTTTCCTATTCATGTACTTATCCAAATGTCTTTTAAACCTTGTTACTCAACCTACATCCACATTCATTCCACATACAAACCACTCTGTGTAAAAAGAAAAGTGCCCCCCCCGCCTTTTCAAAATCTTTCTCCTCTCACCTTCAAATTTGCTGCCTAATCTTGAAACCCCCACCTTAGGGAAAGGATACCCAACAATCACCTCATCTATGCCCCTCGTGATATTATAAACCTCTGTCAGGTCACCTCTCAACCTCCTGTGGTCCAATGAACAAGTCCCAACCTATTCATCTCGATGGTTGTGAATCTGCCAACAATCTGTTGAATGTTGGTGCAGGCTTGAAAGACCAAACAGCCTATTCCTGCTTCCGATGTGCTCTGTGTGTGTCCAGGATAGCAAGAGAACATAAGACATTGGAGCAGAAATTGGACCATTCGAGGTTTGCTCTGCCATTCAATCATGGCTGATAGGTTCCTCAGCCACATTCTGCCACTTCATCTCCGTAACCCTCCATCACCTTGAGACTCAAGAACGTATCCATCTCAATCTTAAATATCCTCAGTGACCTGGCCTCCACAGCCTTCTGTGGCAGTGAATTCCATAGATTCACCACTCTCTGGCTGAAGAAGTTTCTCCTTATCTCCATTTTGAAAGGTCTTCCCTTTACTGTAAGGCTGTACCCACTGGTTCTAGTCCCTCCCACCAATGGAAACACCTTTCCAACTTCCACTCTGTCCAGGCTGTTCAGTATTCCTTGTTTCAATTAGGTCCCCCACCGAGTGTGGGCCTGTTAATCAGCATGAAGCAGGCCCTTCAGGATGAGGTACAGCAGGGATTAGGGTCAGCAAACTGAGAATGGAGGGAGAGTGTGTGCAGTGGAGATTTTCAACTTCAAGGGAATAAGAGAGGAAAGAAAATTCACTATGAATGAGAATTGATCAGGTGGGCTGATGTGCCAAGGAATGGCAGTTTAGTTTAGAGAAGTGTGTGGATTGCATTTTGGTCAAGCAATCCAGGCAGGACTGACACAGTTAAGGGGGATGTTGCAGAACAAAGAGACCTTGGAGTGCAGGTTCCATAGTTCCTTGAAAGTGGAGTCACCGGTAGACAGGATAGTGAAGAAGGCATTTGGTAGGCTTTCCTTTATTGGTCAGAGCAGAGAATACAGGAATTGGGAGGTCATGTTGTGGTTGTGTAGGACATTGGTTAGTCCATGTTTGGAAGATTGCATTCATTTCTGGTCTCCCTGTTATAGGGAAGATGTTGTGAAACTTTGAAAGGGGTCAGAAAAGATTGATAAGGCTGCTGTCAGAGTTGGTGGGTTCAAGCTACAGGGAGAGGCTGAAATGGCTGGGGATATTTTCCCGAGAGCATTGGAGGCTGAAGGGTGATCTTATAGGCGTTCGTAAGGGGCATGGATAGGGTGAATATCCAAGGTCTTTTCCCCAGAGTCCAAAACTAGAAGGCACATGTTTGAGGTGAGGGGGAATTTTAAAAAGCATTTAGATGGGTACATGAAAAGGAAGGATTTCGAGGGATATGAGCCACATGCAGGTAAATTGGACTAGATTAATTTAGGATATCTGCTTGGCCGGGCGAGTTGGACCAAAGGGTCTGTTTCCGTGCTGTATGACTCTAATCTTCTTTGGTGAAAGCAGAGGTGTGATTGTGAAGGCTGGAGTTTCAGAGCAGCTTTCAAAGATGTTTTGCCCTTAATGGGAGCAGAAGACGTTACGATGAAATCTTGCATTTGTGAGACAGCAACTGAGTGAGTGAGTACATTCGGGATTTTGGTGTAAAGTAGGATTTCATTGCACTGTGGGGATGAAGCTTTATCCTATCCAGTCATTTCTGCTGGTGAATGAAACCAGGCTCAAGATTAGGAGGAGTAAATTTAGGACAGAGACAAGGAGGAACTGCTTTTCCTGGAGAGGAGTGAATCTTCGGAATTCTGAGCCAAGGAAGCAGCAGAGGCAGCTTTGTTAAGTATATTCAAGACACAGTTGGATGGGTTTTTGCAATGGTAGGGGGATTAAGGGTAGTTGGCACCATGCAGGGAGGAGGAGCTGAGACAATGGATGGGTCAGTCAAGATCATCATGAATGGTGGAGCAGGCTGGACAGGCAAAATGGCCTACTCCTGCTTCTATTATTCCGAAACTATAACCCTGCATTTCCCATGGCTAACTCACCTAACCTGCACTTCCCTGGACATTATGGCCAATCCAAATCAAGGCCGGTGAGTAATATAGTGATGTGGGAAATGAACATCAGAGAACAATAGAAAGGGACAAGGGGAATAAATGTACCAGCAATCAAAACTGGATTCTAAACATCACAAAAATTAAATTAAAAATGGTGTGTCTGAATGTGTGCTGCATTGTGCCAAAAGTGAAGGAATTGACTGCACACATTGAAGTGAGTATTTGCGATCTGACATTCCCTGCAGAGACATGGCTTCAGGATGACAAGGATTGGATCCTGAATACTGAGGGTGTCCTCAAATGGGAAGCTAGGTAAAGGTGGAGGGTTGGCACTGCTAATCAAAGCACTGATCACAGGGTAGTCTGGTGTCAGCTCAGCTTTCAGGTCCTGATTTCTCTGTCCTCTGTTGATCTCCCTGTTCCCTTCTACACCTTCTGGAACAATAAAACATTCAGTCAATCAAGCCCCAACCCACAATCTCCCAGCCTGTCAACCATCCAGGCACAGTGTAGTCACAGCAGGGAATCACACAAGAAAAATGAAACCAAATTTGAAATAAATAGGTGCTTGTGTTTAATGTTTGTTCATTAGGAAGTAAACCAGAAATAGAGCTCTCCCAGGATTCTTATACTGCCCTACTTGAGGAATTCTCTTCCCCCTTATATCTAACTATTAGTACCCAGCTATGATTTACAACAATACTTACACCAACAGAAGTAAGGCATCTGTTCTCAAATAGGTAAAGAAATACAGGATGGAAATAGACATTTTCTCTCTCATGCACGCACACACCACACACTCTCACACACACGTCACTTTCTGTTATAAAACTTCTCTTGAGAGGTGCCTTACAGGTAGTTCTGGGATTTGCATGTTAATGATGCCTACAGCCCATTCGAAAATGGGTTGTTCAACATGTCATTTCAGTGGCAGGACACTGTCATGTTTTTCCATAAATTCTATATCTTATGACCTTATTCTCCACAACCACCTAATGGAGGAGCAGCGCTCCAAATGCTAGTGCTTCCAAACAAACCTGTTGGTCTCCAACCTGGTGTTGTGATTTTTAACTTTATCCATTTTAGGGGGGATTTGCTTTGCTAAATTATCCATAGTGCGTAGGGATGTGCAGGTTAGGGTGGATTGGCGGTTCTAAATTACCCATAGTGCCCAGGGATGTGCAGGTTAGGTGTATTAGTCAGGAGGATTAATATTGAGCAATGGTTGAGGGTGAGTTACCCTTTGGAGGGTGGGTGTGGACTCGTTGGGCCGAGTGGCCTGCTTCTGCACTGGGGATTCTCTGAAGGGAAGGAATTCTTACGAACTGTGCAGGCGCAGTGCGGGGTCCCGCTGCTGGCCGAGCCCCGCCTCCCATACCCTCCCCCACCTCCAACCCATTGATGGCGTCACAATGCGGAAGTGGCCCTGTCAGTTTCAGAGTGAAACTCCCTCCCTCTGGACAACTGTTCATCCTGGGAAGGAGAGAGAGAGAGAGGAGGGGGGAAAATCTGTTCACTTGTAGCAGCTGGAGTGAATCCAGGGAGGGAGCAGATTCTGCAAACTTAATTACCTGGGCGAGGAGGGACGGAAGGATGGGGTGGGGCTGTTTTCCCCAGAGTCTGAAGGGTGACATTCTAGACTTTTTAATAGAACCCTGAGGGGCATGGATAGGGTCAACACTCAAGGTCTTTTCCTTCAGATGGGGGAGTCCAGAACGCGAGGGCAATAGGTTTCAGGTGAGGCCGGGGAAGGGGGGGGGCTGCTGGGAGAGATGTAAAAGAGATCTCAGGGGCAACTTTTTTTGATGGAGAGGGTCGTGCAGTTATGGAATGAGCTGCCAGATGAGGTGGTGGGGTCTGGTACAATTCCAACAGTTAAAAGGCATGTGGATGGGTGTATGAATACGAAGGGTTCAGTGGATCGGGGCCAAGTGATGGCAAATGCGACTGGAGTCATAGAGATGTACAGCACGGAAACAGACCCTTTGGTCCAACTCATTCTTGCTGAACAGATAGCCAACCCAATTTAGTCCCAGCTGCCAGCACCCGGCCCATATAGGGGCCAAGTGATGGCAAATGTGACTAGATTCATTTAGGATATCTGGTCAGCTTGGACAAGTTGGGCCAAAGGGTCTGTTTCCGTGCTGTCTGACTCTAATTGTCTTTGGTAAAAGCAGAAGTGTGGTTGTGAAGACTGGACTTTCAGAGGAGCTTTCAAAGATGTTTTGCTCGGAGTGGGAACAGTAGAGTTTCACTGAAGTGTGTCGGTGTTAATGCCTTGATGTCTCAATTTGCTCCCACCTTCCTGGGGTCGTTAACCATTTTGTTCCACAAATAGCTGCATTGCAGGTTACCCCATGAATTGACACACTTCTGTTTGCTTCCCAGAATCAGACCTGCTCACTGTCAACTGTATCCCAGTGTTGTGGAGTTATCCAAAATGCAGAGAGATGTTAGTCTTGACGTTTTTGTTTTTCTGCCCCTGTAAGATCCTGAATCAGCACCTTCAGGGAATGAGTTAGAGCGGAGTGAGAACAGAGGGGGAGAGAGGGTGGGATGGTGCTTTCAATTTTGTGGAATAACAAAAGAAAAGAATGTTCCACAGAAAGTAAAATTCCTTGTTCAGAATTTCTACCCTGCACTGACAGTGATGACCTTTGTAATCTCTTTTTACAGAGTATTTGAAGATCTGAAGACGGAAGTTTCAAAATCAACAGATGAAGGCCTTATGCGCAAAACGTTGACTCTCCTGCTCCTCAGATGCTGCCTGACCTGCTGTGCTTTTCCAGCACTGCACTTTTCAAATCTGACTCTCCAGCGTCTGCAGTCCTCACTTTGACAGTCACTCAGTCCATCGGGACCGCAACAGTTTTCAACTGTGACTCTGTGAGAAGGAGCAAAGCGTTTTGGTTCTTGTTTGAGTACATTTTCAGCATCAGTGGGACTGGATGAGAGACCCTACCATAATAGTAGACTGAGTTTGGAGCCTGAAGCAGTGATATGGCCTGGAATGAGGAATTCGCGGTGGGGATAGGCTCTGCACGTGTGGCTGAAGCTCCAGCCATGGAGAAACCAGAGGAATCCCGCCCCATGGAGAAACCATGGAAGTGTGGCGACTGCAAAAAAGTTTTCCGTTTCCCGTCGGCCCTGGAGATTCATCGGCACAGCCACACTGGGGAGAGGCCATTCCCCTGCCCCGAGTGCGGGAAGGCCTTCAGCGATTCCTCGCACCTGCTGAGGCACCAGTGGGTCCACACTGGGGAGAGGCCGTTCCCCTGCCCTGAGTGCGGGAAGGCCTTCAGCGATTCCTCCCACCTGCTGAGGCACCAGTGGGTCCACACGGGGGAGAGGTCATTCTCCTGCCCCGAGTGTGGGAAAGCCTTCAGCGATTCCTCCCACCTGCTGAGGCACCAGCGTGTCCACACGGGGGAGAGGCCGTTCCCATGCCAAGTGTGCGGGAAGGCCTTCAGCAATTCCTCTAACCTGCTGAGGCACCAGTGGGTCCACACAGGGGAGAGGCCCTTCAGCTGCCCCAAGTGTGGGAAGGACTTCACCCGCTCCTCCTACCTGCGGAGCCACCAGCGAGTTCATGTGCCATCGCAGGGGGATTGAAGGAATGATGGCCGAGTGCCATTATCAACTGGACTATCAACCCAGTTCCAGTGGCTCCCGAGTTCGATTCCCACCGCAACAGATGGTGGAATTGGAATTTGGTGAGAAATCTGGAGTTCAGAATCTAACAGTGAAACCATTGTCGGTGGGGTGGGGGTGGAAGAAAACCCCCATCTGATTCACTCAGTTCTTTTTTAGGGAAGATTAGAGCAGTCGTCCCAGCTGCATCCTTTACCCGGTCTGGCCTACACGTGACTCCAGACCCACAGTAGTCTGGTTGACTCTACGCTGCTCATCCAACTTACTTGGATACAGGTTGAAATTGCTGAGTGAGGCAATACTTCCTCCAGGTTAAGGCTATATCAAGGATCCAATTACAAAGGGACAACTCAGTGGTGACCAATAATGAAGAAAGTGAGGGGTTGCACTTTGACCTTGAGCTGTTTTTAAAAAATTGCTACTTTTTCTACGCCTTTCTGCTGGGAGATTCTGAAGCTGTAACAAAGTTGGGTCACAATAAAGATTACCTGAACTTCACACTGAGCTCAGACTCTCAATGAGAGCTTTAAACTGCAACAGGTTTTCGGTTTAAAACTGCTGATTTCTTACAGGAGAAAGTGAGAACTGCAGATGCTGGAGATCAGGGTCAAGATTAGAGTGGTACTGGCAAAGTACTGCAGGTCAGGCAGCGTCCGAGGAGCAGGAAAATCAACATTTCGGATTTGCTCCAGACTGCAACCTCCTTACTCTGTCAACCATCTGTGAGTAAGGTACTCTCTTCACAACTCCTTTTCTATTTTTTTCAGTCTGGACTTCAATTTATGACTTGCAGCAACTGAAAGGAAAGAGAAAGTGTCCATTCCATGGATTCAATCAGGGAAAAGTTTGTTTATAAACAGTGTGTTTCATGTATTGAGTGAATGTAAAGAGGAAGTGGTGGATGCACGTTCAGATGCAACGTTTAAAAGACATGTGGATAAGTACATGAATAGGGAAGGTGTGGAGGTATATGGGCCAAACACTGGCAAGTGGCACTAGTTTAGTTTAGTTTGAGAACATCGTCAGCATGGAATAGTTGGACAGAAGGGTCCGTTTCTGTGCTGTCTGATCGTAACTGTTCTGTCATGGTCTTAAAACCATTTTCTTGCCTTCCACTATAAATGTGGTTACTGTACCTGCATCCAACACATAAACCTCATGCACACAACATAAAAATCCACACTTTATTGTTCAACAATGAGATGAACTCAGCCTTGAATAAATTCAATGACCCCCTAACTGCAGGAAGACATCCCCACTTCTAATCTCAGTTCAGCCTGCTAATATACCACTTGCCTTGCTGCACCTGTCTGACAACTGGCATTGACTGATGTAGAAGGATGCTGCTAATCAAAGCACTGATCACAGGCTGGTCTGGTTTCAGGTCCTGATTTCTCTATCCTCTGTTGATCTCCCTGTTCCCACAGACTAAGATGTCGGTCTGTTCTCAGCTCTGCTGGATTTCTGCTAAAGCTTTGACCCTGCCTTTTATAACTTCTGGAACGATAAAATATTCAATCAAGACCCAAGTCACAATCTCCCAGCCTGTCAACTATCCTAATACAAGGTGTAGTCATAGCAGAAAAATGAAACAAAATCATAAATAAATAGGTGCACGTGCTTAATGTTTGTTCATGAGGAAGTAAACCAGAAATAGGGGTCTCCCAGGAATCGTACAGTGACCTACTTGAGGAATTCTGTCACCCTTACACCTATTAGGATCCAGCTATGAATAACAACATTTACACCAACAGAAATAAAGCATCGGTTATCAAATAGAGATAAACAGCACGGAAATAGACTGTTTCTTTATCTCATGCACACATGAGATAGATCATCCATGGGGGTGAGTTTGAATTTGCAGCATGATGTTTGCAAATACATTCTACTTTGCAAGGTTTGTGAAGGTTTGTAGCTCAGGTTGAGGTTTAGGGTGTAGGTTTGATATCCAGACGTTTCATTACCTGGCTAGGGAACATCATCAGTGGCGACCTCCAAATGGAGCGAAGCTGATGTCTCCTGCTTTTGATTTATATGTTTGTTCTGGATAGGGTTCCTGGGGTTTGTGGTAGTGTCATTTCCTGTTCATTTTCTGAGGGGTTGATAGATGGTATCTAGATCTATGTGTTTGTTTATGGCATTGTGGTTGGAGTGCCAGGCCTCTAGGAATTCTCTGGCATGTCTTTGCTTAACCTGTCCCAGGGCAGATGTTGTCCCAGTCGAAGTGGTGGGTTTTTTCATCCGTATGTAGGGCTACAAGGGAGAGAGGGTCGTGTCTTTTTGTGGCTAGCTGGTGTTCGTGTATCCTGGTGGCTAACTTTCTTCCTGTTTGTCCTACGTAGTGTTTGTGGCAGTCCTTGCAAACCCCCGGAGTATGGGTCTGGGTGGTATACGCATTGGCGGGTCGGTGTGGACTTGTTGGGCTGAAGGGCCTTGTTTCCACACTGTAAGTAATCTAATCTAATCTAAAAAGATTTACAAGGATGTTGCCAAGACTGGAGGATTTGAGCTACAGGGAGAGACAGAACAGGCTGGGGCTGTTTTCCCTGGAGCGTCCGAGGCTGAGGGGTGACCTTATAGAGGTTTATAAAATCATGAGGGGCATGGATAGGATAGATAGATAAAGTCTTTTCCCTGGGATGGGAGAGTCCAGATCTAGAGGTCATAGGTTTAGGGTGAGAGGGGCAAGATGTGAAAGAGACCCAAGGGGCAACCTTTTCGTTTAGAGGGTGGTACGTGTATGGAATGAGCTGCCAGAGGAAGTGGTGGAGGCTGGTACAATTGCAACATTTAAAAGGCAACTGGGGGGATATGGGCCCCGTGCTGGCAGGTGGGACTAGATTGGGTTGGGATATCTGGTCGGCATATACGAGTTGTCCAGGTTCAGGTGGATTGACAGTACTAAAATACCCATAGTGCCCAGGGATGTGCAGGTTAGGTGCATTAGTCAGGGGTAAATGTTGAGCAATAGGGGTTGGGGAATTGCGTGGTGGGTTACCCTTTGGAGGATCGGTGTGTAGTCTTTGGGTCGAGTGGCCTGCTTCCACACTGTGGGGAGTCTCTGAAGGGGAAGGGATTTTTGTAAACTGTGCAAGGCAATGCAGGCGTAGTGCGGGGGCCTGCTGTTGGCCTTGCCCTGCCCTTGGCCTTGGCCTTGCCCTTTGCACCTCCCCCTGTTGTTGAGCTGTCTAAAAAACAGCTACTCTTTCTCTGCCCTTTTGCTGGGGGCATCTGAAGCTGTAACAATGTTGGGCCATAATAAAGGTAACCAGAACGTACTGCTGGGCTCAGGCTCTCATTGAAAGCTCCAAGCGGTTTTTGTTTTAAAGCTGCTCATTTCTTGCAGCCTCCTGCACTACGTTCCCAATGTCGTGTATCAGATGGAGCAGTGAATGAGTAGCTGGTTTCATTAGAAATTATAAACTTTTCAGGAGTGCAGGCACTGCATCGTTTCATCTGCAGTTTACTGGCAGCACTGGGAGGTATGGGCTGTGTTCATTAGAAAGGAGGTGGAGGTGCTGCTGTTGGACTCGGTGGGACAAGGTTTAAAAATCAAAAACCGGGTTATAGTCCAACAGTTTTATTTGGAAGCACTAGCTTTCGGAGCGCTGCTCCTTCATTGGGTAGCTGTGGAGCAGGATCATAAGATGCAGAGTTAAGAGCAAAAGGTAACAGTGTCATGCAACAGATATGATATATTGACAAATGTAGATTGATGTTAAGCATTCAGCACACTTACCTTAATTGTTCACACCATTGAATAAAGGAGTTGGGACATCATGTTGAAGTTGTACAGGATGTTGGTGAAGTCACTTGTAGAGTACTGAGAAGGCTTCTGGTGGCCCTGTAATAGGAAGAATACTATTACAGAGGGTTCAGTGAAGATTTACCAGGATGTTGTCAGGACTGGAGGGTTTGAGTTATAAGGAGAAGCTGAGACTGTCTTCACTGGAGCACAGGAGGTTGAGGGGTGACCTCATTGAGATTGATATAATCATGAGGGCTCTAAGTAACACGAACATCAAATAGCGAGGAGCCTGCATGGTTATGTCAAGTGAGTGGGGGAGAAATTGTGGCATTTGGACACTTTAAATCCATCAGAAACAGCATCTCCATAGAGCATACTGTGCATGTCAGGTGGGGTGCCAGAAGACTGGAGGTTGGCTCATGTGGTGCCACAGTTTAAGAAGGGTGGTAAGGACAAGCCAGGGAACTATAGACCAGTGTGCCTGACATCAGTGGTGGGCACATTGTTGGAGGGAATCCTGAGGGACAGGATTCTACCTTCATCTCTGTGGATGGGCTGGGACTTTTTCACTGGAGCATTGGCAGTGGAGATGTGACCTTATCAAGGTTTATAAAATCATGAGGGGGGAGATGAGGTGAACGAAGGGTGTCCTTCCCCTAGGGTTGGGGTTTGAAGATTAGGGAGCAAATTTTGACAGTGACAGGAGAAAGAGATTTTAAAAAGACTTGAAGGGCACAATTTTTTTTACACAGAGTGGTTCACGTGAGAACTAAATGTCTTGAGGAAGTGGTGGATGCAGGTACAGTAACGTCATGAATAGGAAAGGTTTGGAGGGATATGGGCCAAAACACTGGCAAGTGGGACTGATTTAGTTTGAGAACACAGTCAGCATTGACTAGTTGGACTGAAGGGTGTGTTTCTGTGCTGTCTGACTCTGGATATGTCTTAAAACTGGATACTGGTCTTAAAACCATTTTCATGCCTTCCCCCACAAAATCATGTGAACTCAGCCTTGAATATATTCTATGACCCCACCCCCCCCTCCCCACCCCCCCTCCTAATTGCTGGAAGACATTCCCACTTCTGAACTTAAGTCCTCTTGCTAACACACCACTTGCCTTGCTCATTCCTGCTGCACCTGTCTGACAACTGGCACAGAAGGACACTGATGCCCCTCTGAACATCCACGCATCATTCCTGATGAAGGGCTTGTGCCCCAAGATACGACTGTCCTACTGCTCGACCCACTGTGCTTTGCCAGTTGTGGTCGTCTCTACATCAGGAAGACCGAGCGTAAACTTGGGGAATGGTTTGCCGAGCATCACAGCCGGGTCCGCAGAGGCTGAGCGGACTTCCCAGTCTCCACCCATTTTAATGCCCCTTCCCACTCCCCTTCTGACAAATTGGAGGAACAAAACCTCATCTTGTCTGAGCAGTCCACAGCCCGGAGGACTCGACACAGTTCTCCAGTTTCAAATAATCTCCCATCCCATCCCCCAACTCACTTCCCAGCCCATTCCACTCTTCCCTGCCAACTAGATTCCATCCTCCCATTCACCAACCAGGTTATGGGGATAAGGCAGGAACAGGATACTGATTGAGGATGATCAGCTATGATCATAATGAATGGTGGTGCTGGCTCGAAGGGCAGAAGAGCCAACTCCTGCACCTATTGTCTATTGTATCCTCTACCTGTCTCCACCTATCCCCACTTCATCACCCTGCCCCCAGCACACCCTTGTTCCACAGCTCTCCCTACACCCACCCCCAATCCTGAACAAAGGTTACACCAGATACCTCAACTTCTCCACCTCCTGATACTGCCTGGCTTGCTGCGTTCTTCCAGTCTCCTGCCTGTCTATTTTGCCAATTGAGACAAAGGCTTGGACTAACTTTTCCAGAGTCTGTCCCCTCGCTGGATTCACTCCCATTCCTTTCAGTTGCTCCAAGTCAACAATTGAACCCCAGAATCGAACGTAAATGGAAAAGGGGGTGAGAAAAGAGAATGCTGTACACACAGATGTTGGACAGAGGAAGGAAGCTGCAGTCTGAGTGAAGCTCAATCTTCATTGAGAGAGAGGAGGGGCAGGAGCTTCAGATCCTCATGGCCCAACTTCCGCATTCACCAATAGGAGAGCTCCGAATGGCAGGACGACAAGTCTCCTTCCGGTCCTCCAGTGATCCTTATTTGTCCATCAAAAGTAGGTTTTGCCCCTTTTCTGCCGACAATGAGGAACACGCCCAATATTTTGGTGACATTGGCAAACATGTGTGCTGCTTGGTGACACCGAGGAGCGTACACAATATGCTCTGTAGCAATGCTGGTGTTATTGACAGATGTTAAGTTTCCAAATGTCTATCGGAGATCAAAAAGGGCAGAGTGATTTTTTTTCCCCCATGTGACTCGATATTTGATTGAGCAGCCAGACAAATGCAAAAGCAATGTTTTTAAGTCTTTTCCTCCGTGTTGGGGTGACCTTCACAACTAGAGGACATAGGTTTAGGGTGAGGCCACAAAGATATAAAAGGTACCTGAAGGGCAATGTTTCCATGCAGAGGGTGGTGCAGGTATGGAATGAGCTGCCAGAGGAAGTGCTGGATGCCGGTATAATTAGAGCCTTTAAAAGGTATCTGGATGGGTATATGAATAGGAATGGTTTAGAGGGATATAGTGCTGACAAAGGGGACTTGATTCACGTAGGATATCTGGTTGGCGTGGACAGGTTGGACTGAAGGGGTGTGTTTCCGTGCTGTACATCTCTATGACTTTAAATAATAAAAAGTCTACTTCTCCAATGAACAAACTATATCCATGTTAACAAGGCTTAGTGCACAACCTGCTTCACAAACCATTCTCAACAGGTCCTGCCCCTTCAATGACTGAGGAACATATACATGTTGGTGCATAGTATCCTTCACTAGTATTTACACACTACCCTCAGCAATTGCACAAGTAACAACAAAGGGCAAACAGCACAAGGATTAAACACACAGTGAGGGGTAAACAGCACAAGGATTAAACACACAGTGAGGGGCAAACAGCACAAGGATTAAACACACAGTGAGGGGTAAACAGCACAAGCGCCAGTAAAAGCAGATGGAAAGTGAGTGTAAAATGTGACTATGACAGGACAGGCCCCACATTCCTTCCCCTCCGTCCCCCCCACAACCTGCCTCACCTTTCACCTCCCGGGCCCAGTACCTTCCAGGTGGCCCCATAGTTGACACAGGGGCCGCCCCACGACCAGTAGAACTCCACCACCCAGGCGCCCGACCAGTTCCCAAGCAGGTCCTTAACCCCATCCGCCTCCAGAATGTTCACCGGCTCCTGGCTGCTGTACAGCCGGCCGGTGTGGCCGTGACACAGCAGCTGCGCCAGGAAGGCGGCGGCGGCGGCCAGTGCCGGGTGTCTGCCCCGGGCCGCACGGCGCCATTTTCCTAACGGCCGCCCTCCCGCCGCTTCCTCGCTCGAGCGACTTCTCCCAACCGCCTTCGCCCCCGCGTGACGTCTGCACGGGGGGATGGGCGGGGCCGGGGGAGCCTCACCGTCACCAAGCAACAGCCACCTCGCGCTACAACTGCTCATTCACAAAAACAAACTCTCCTGTCTCGCTCTGCAGCTGCAGGGGGGGACACTGCCACGTTTCGAGGAGCCCTGTCTACATTGGGAAAGCTCACCGCTCCATTTAAACACATATTCCCACATCCCACTTGCCTGCATTTGGCCCATTTCCCTCGAAACCTTTCTATTCATGTACCCATCCAAATGCTGTTTCAATGTTGTCACTGTACCTGCATCTACCACATCCTCAGCAAGGTCATTCCACATGCAACTCACCCTCTTTCAAAATGTTGCCCCTCCGCTTCCTTTTAAATCTCTCTCCTTACATTAAAAAAAATGCCCCCCCTAGTTTTGAGTTCCCCTACGCTAAGCAAAAGCCATTTGCTATTCACCTTACCACCACTGCTCATGATTTTATCAATCTCAATGAGGTCAACCTCCTGTGCTCCAGTGAATAAAATCCCAGCCTCTCCTTATAACTCAAACCCTCCAGTCCTTACAACATCCTGGTAAATCTTTATTAAACCCTCACTAATCGTATTCTTCCTAATACAGGGTCACCAGAACTGTACTCAGTACTCTGAAAGTGGCCTCACCAACATCCTGTACAACCTCAACATGATGTCCCAACCCCTCTCCTCAGTGGTGTGAACAATGAAGACAATGTTGCGAAACGCCGCCTTAACCACCCTGTCTACCAGTGATGCAACCTCCAAAGAACTATGTACCTGAACACCTCCGCCCCATGTCTGTCTGTTCCATAACACGACTCATGGCCCGATCATTATCTGTACACGTCCTTGTTTTAGCAAAAATGCAACCCCTTGCTTTTATTAAGCCTCTCTCTCACACACATACTCGATCTCTCAGACAGACACACACACCCCTCAACACTCTCACACTCGCAGCCTCACTCCATCACACTCTCACTTTCCCAAGCATGCACACACACACTTCTGTGCACACTCACACACAAACTCACATGCACATGCTCTCACTCTCTCATGCACACACACACACACACACACACACTACTCTTTGGGGTGAAATTGTATTGGCAGAATTATATTTGCAGATACATTCAATTTTGTTCAAAAAGCACACAATCTGCCGGCAGTCAATGCATGTAATATTTTACAAATTCCGACTTTGGAAACAGAAACTGACTCAAGATTGGAATACTGACAGACTCAAATCTCACACCTTTAATGCATTGTCTGAGGGGAGATATCTTTGTTTTATAAAACCTTAAGTCATCTCAAGAACATTGTTACATAGTAATGAACCAAAGCCCACACCCATTCTAAGAGATGAAGACTATCTATGTTTGTTCAATATATTCTATCAGTTGCATGACTCTGATCTTTTGATATAAGTTCTGTGTCTTATGATGCTGTTTCATGAGGCTTATATATTGATGAGCTGAAAATGTGATGCAGGTCAGGCAGCATCCAAGGAGCAGGAGAGTCGATGTTTCGAACTGAGAGACTTGGGTCTTTTCTCATTGGAAAGAAAGTGGTTAAGGGGGGGATTTGATAGAGACATAAAAGATGATCAGAGGATTTGATAGGGAATACAGAGAAAGACTTTTTCCTAGGATGATAACGTTAGCTTGTACGAGAGGGCATAACTACAAATTGAGGGGTGATAGCTTTAAGACAGATGTCAGAGGCAAGTTCTTTATACAGAGAGTGGTAAGGGCGTGGAATGCCCTACCTGCTAAGGTAGTCAAGTCAGCCACATTAGGGAGATTTAAACAATCCTGAGATAAGTGCATGGATGATTTTGGGATAGTGTAGGGGGACGAGCTGAGAAGAGTTCACAGGTCGGCACAACATCGAGGGCCGAAGGGCCAGTTCTGCATTGGATTGTTCTATGTTCTAAACTTAGTGCAGGAGGCTGAAAGAAATGAGCAGCTTTAAAACAAAAACCTCTTGGAGCTCAAAGCTTTCAATGAGAGTCTGAGCCCGGTGGTAAGTTCAGGTAACCTTTATTGCAACCCAACTTTGTTACAGCTTCAGATCCCCCCAGCAAAGAGGCAGAGAAAAAGTAGTTGCTTTTTGAACAGCTCAAGGTGAAAGTGCACACACCACACCTCCCCTGGCCCCATCCCCACCTCACTGTCTTTACTATTGGCCAGCACCAAGTTGTCCACTTGAAATTGGATCCTTGGTACAGCCGTAACCCGGAGGAAGTATTGCCTCACTCAGCAATTTCAACCCATACCCTGTCTCCAGGTAAGTTTCTCCCCGCTCCTTTGCCAGGAAGGGGCAGTGTAGAGTCAACCAGACTGCTGTGGGTCTGGAGTCACGTGTAGGCCAGACCGGGTAAAGGATGCAGCTGGAACGACTGAGTGAATCCTTTCCCACAATGGCCGTTCCCTTCCCTAACAAGGGAGAGAGTGAATCAGATGGGGGCTTTCTCCCCCACACCACCCTGAACAAGGAATTCTACTTTTGCAAAACATTCTTTTCTTTTGTTTTTCCACATAATTGAAAGCACCATCCCACTCTCTCTCCCCCTCTGTTCTCACTCTGATCTAACTAATTCCCCTGAAGGTGCTGATTCAGGATCTTACAGGGACAGAAAAAGCAAAAACATCAAGACTGATATCTCTCTGAATTTTGAATATCTCCACCTGAAACGGTCTCATCGTTAGATTGCGAACTCCACATTTCTGACCGAATACCAATTCTGCCATCTGTCGTGGCGGGATTCGAACCCGGGAGTCCCCGGAACCGGGTTGATATTCCAATCGATAATGGGACTCGGCCGTCACTCCTTCAATCCCCCTGCGATGGCATGTGAACTCGTTGGTGCTTCCGCAGGTGGAAGGAGTAGGTGAAGCCCTTCCCACACTGACAGCAGATGAACGGCCTCTCCCCGGTGTGGATCCGCTGGTGCCTCAGCAGGGTGGAGGATGTGCTGAAGGCCTTCCCACACTCAGGGCAGGTGTAGGGCCTCTCCCCCGTGTGGACCCGCTGGTGGCTCCGCAGGTTGGAGGAACAGGTGAAACCCTTCCCACACTGAGAGCAGGTGAACGGCCTCTCCCCCGTGTGGACCCGCTGGTGGGTCAGCAGGGTGGAGGAATTGCTGAAGGCCTTCCCACACTTGGGGCAGCTGTAGGGCTTCTCCCCTGTGTGGACCCGCTGGTGGGTCAGCAGGGTGGAGGCCTGGGTAAAGGCCTTCCCACACTCGGGGCAGCTGAAGGGCCTTTCTCCTGTATGGATCTGCTGGTGCCTCATCAGGGAGGAGACGTGGGTAAAGGCCTTCCCGCACTCAGGGCAGCTGAAGGGCCTCTGCCCTGTGTGGACGCGCCGGTGGCTCCGCAGGGTGGAGGAATCGCTGAAGGCCTTCCCACACTCGGGGCAGCTGAAGGGCCTTTCCCCGGTGTGGACACGCCGGTGGCTCAGTAGAGTGGAGGAATACCTGAAGGCCTTCCCGCACTCTGGGCAGTTGAACGGCCTCTCTCCTGTGTGGACCCGCTGGTGGGCCAACAGGGCGGAGAAAAACACGAAGGCCTTCCCGCACTCGGGGCAGCTGAAGGGTCTTTCCCCCGTGTGGTCCTGCTGGTGGGTCAGCAGGTGGGAGGAATGTCTGAAGGCCTTCCCGCAGTCGATGCAGGGGAATGGCCTCTCCCCGGTGTGACTGCGCCGATGAGTCTCCAGGGCAGACAGGAAACGGAAGCCTTTCCCACAGTCACCACAGTTCCACGGTTTCTCCAGAGGGCGGGATTCCTCGGGTTTCTCCATGGCCACAGCTTCAGCTGCTCACAAACACGTGTAGAGCCCCTCCCTGCCGTGAAATCCCCTTCCCAGGCTGTATAACGGTTTCAGGCTCCACGCACAGTGCGCTGCAACAGTGGGGTCTCTCGTCCAGTCCCACTGATGCTGAAAACATACTCAGACAGGAACCAAAAAGCTTTGGTCCCGCTCAGAGAAATCACGGACGAAAATCTTTGCTGGCCACAGTGGATTGAGTGACTGTCAGACATTGACATCAAAGTGAGGACCGGAGATGCTGGAGAGTCAGTCGAAAAATGTGGCACTGGAAAATCACAGGGGAGTCAGGCAGCATCCTAGGAGCAGGAGGGTCAATGTTTCGGTTATAAGCCCTTCGTCTCTTGATTTTAAAACTTCCCTCTTCAAATCTTCAAAAATCCTGTCAGAATAGATTACAAAAGTCATCACTGTCAGTGCAGGGTAGAAATTCTGAACAAGGAATTCTACTTTTTGCAAAACATTCTTTTCTTTTGTTTTTCCACATAATTGAAAGCACCATCCCACTCTCTCTCCCCCTCTGTTCTCACTCTGATCTAACTAATTCCCCTGAAGGTGCTGATTCAGGATCTTACAGGGACAGAAAAAGCAAAAACATCAAGACTGATATCTCTCTGAATTTTGAATATCTCCACCTGAAAGCTAATATCTTTCCCAACACTGGGATCCTGCTGAGAGTGAGCAGGTCTGATTTTGGGAAGCAAAAGAAAGTGTGTCAATTCAGGGTGAACCTGCCTCACAGCTTCTTGAGGAACAACCAGACACAAGATGGTTAATGTCCCCAGGAAGGTGGGAGCAAAATGAGACGTCAAGGCATTAACACCGACATTAGAGAGAAAGTGAACCTATTGACGTGGCAAAAGTTAGTGGAAAGCCAGAGTCATAGAGATGTACAGCACAGAAACAGACCCTTCTGTCCAACACGCCTGTACTGACCAGATATCCTCAATCAATCTAGTCCCATTTTCTGGCATGTGGTCCATAGCTGGGGTCATCCCCACCCCCTGTCCTGAGACCTTGAGCCTCCAAGCTGACCCACAAAGGTTCGGTTTGTCCTCGATTCTTTCCCAGTTGTCTTTTGTAGGTTTTGAAAACTTCCCCAATCCTCTGTTTCCCCTCAGCGTTGGAGGCTAAGGAGTAACCTATAAAATCATGAAGGGCATGGATAGGATAAATAGACAAAGCCTTATCCAGGGGAGGGGGTCAGGGGGAAAAAGAGTCCAGAACCAGAGGGCATATGTTTAGGGTGAGGGGAAAAAATACAAATGAGATCTGAGGTGAAACCTTTTCACACAGAGGGTATTACGTGCATGGAATGAGCTGCCAGAGGAAATGGTGGAGGCCAGTACAATTGCAACATTTAAAAGACATCTGGACAGGTGTATGAATAGGAAGGGTTTGAAGGGATATGGGCCAAATGCTGGCAGTTGGGATGAGATTGGGTTGGGATATCTGGTTGGCATGAACGGGTTGAACCGAAGGGTCTGTTTCTAAGCTGTACATCTCCATGACTAGTTGGACCACTTCCCGCTCCTCCGCCCTTGAGCCCCAGTTTTCTCATTTTCCCTCCCCCCACCTTGTCTCAGTCCCAACCCTCGAACTCAGCACCACCTGCCCAACCTGCAATCTTCTTCCTGACCTCTCCACCCCCACCCCCGCTCCCACTCCGGCCTATCACCTTCACCTTAACATCCTTCCACCTATCGCATTTCCAACGCCCCTCCCCCAAGTCCCCCCTCCCTTCCTTTTATCTTAGCCTGCTTGGCACACTTTCCTCATTCCTGAAGAAGGGCTCATGCCCGAAACATGGATTCTCCTGCTCCTTGGATGCTGCCTGACCTGCTGCGCTTTTCCAGCAACACATTTTCAGCTCTGATCTCCAGCATCTGCAGTCCTCACTTTCTCCTCTTGCTAATATACCACTTGCCTTGCTGATTGCTTGCTACACCTGTCTGACAAATGACAGTGACTGGTGTTGAAGGACGCTGAGGCCTCTTTGTCCATCCACACATCATTCCTGATAAAGGGCTCATGTCCAAAACGTTAACTCTCCTGCTCCTCGGATGCTGCCTAACCTACCGTGCTCTTCCAGTACCACAATGTTTGACCCTGATCTACATCTACATTTAAACAATGCACTTCCTTTCTGCGTTTGTTTTCCACAGCCAAGGCGATAACTTCATATTGTGGTACTGCATTTGCCATGTGTTTACCAATTATGGTCTTCTCTGTATCGGAGAGCGAGTGCAAACTTGGGGAACGATTCGCCGAGTATCACAGCTGTGCCCGCAGAGGGCGGCCAGACCTCTCAGTAACCACCCATTCCAATTTCCTTCCCACCCCCTTTCTGACATGACCATCTTTGGCCTCCTCCATTGCCACAACGAATCTAACCGCAAATTGGAGGGACAACACCTCATCTTCCGGGCAGCCTGCAGCCCGAAGGACTCAACGTTGAGTTTTCCAATATCAAAAATCCTCCCTCTCCATTCCCTGACTCCATTCCCATCCCCGCCCTCCTCCCTGCCACCAACAAGATTCATTCCTCCGATTGACCAACCAGGTCGTACCCTCTAACTGTCTTGACCTTTTCCCACTTCATCCCCACCCCCTTTTCTCTGCAGCTTCTGCACCCAGCCCCAGCCCTGAAGAAGGGTTAAACCGATTCGTCGACCTCTCCACCATCTGATGCCTCCTGCCTAACTATTTTGCCAATTGAGATACAGACCTGGATCAACGTTTCCGGAGTCTGTCCCTGCCGAATTCACTCTTTCCTTTCAGTTGCTGCAAGTCAACAATTGAACTACAGAATGAAAAAGAAATGGAAAAGGGGGCGAGATAAGAGAGTGCCGTACTCACAGATCTGGGACAGAGGAAGGAATGTGCAGTCTGGGTAAAGCTCTATCTTTATTCAGAGAGAGAGGATCAGGAGCTGCAGCTTGAGAAGTTCAGAGTCCAACTTCCGCATTCAGACAATGGGCTGCCTCTGATTGGCAGGAGGACCAGTCTCCTTCCGGTCCTCCAATGTTGCCTAATGGTCAATTAAAAGAAGGTCTCGCCCCTATTTTGCGTACAGCGATGAGCATGCTCAGTGTTTTGCTGACACTGGCCAGCATGCGCACTGCGTTGCTGACACCAGCAAACATGCGCAGTATGCTCTCTGGGGATGTTGGTGTTCCTGACAGATTTTAAGTGTCCAAATGCCAACGGGGTGAAAAGATAGAGCCACAATTTGTTTTGCCTTTGGCTCGATATTTTATTCCTTTTGCATTTTGTCTGGCTGCTCAACTTTTGTATGTCTTTTCCCCTTGTTGTGGGGGCAAGGCACCGAGACCAGAACTGGAGGGCATAGGTTTAGGGTGAGAGGGGAAAGATTTCTGAGGGTCCGAAGGGGCAATCCTTTCGCACAGAGGGTGGTATGTGTATGGAATGAGCTGCCAGAGGAAGTGGTAGAGGCTGGTACAATTACAGTATTTAAAATGCATCTGGATGGGGATATGGATAGGAAAGATTCAGAGGGGTAAGGGGCGACATGCTGCCAAATGGGTCACTAGATTAACTCAGGAGATCTGGTCAGTGTGGACTGAAGGGTTTGTTTCTGTGCTCTACAACTCTGAGTCTATTTTTAGATAGTATGGAAAATAAAGAGCATGAAAGCATGGGAAGGGTTAGAGCATGGAGACTACTGTCAATTTGTTGCAAAGGATAGTGGAAAGCTCTTACACCAATTAGCAGAGTAAGGTTGAGGCTGAAAGGTCACTATGGCAAGATGAGATAACAGTCAGTAAAGTTAGCCTCATCTGCTAAATATGATTGACAGGACGGGGACAATAAATATTTGGGACATGACATTAAATATCTAATTATCAATGAGTAGAGTCAGCCTGCTTGAGACTATTGATAATAAATATCTAATCATGACATTAGGAAAATATTAAGTAGGGTCTGGAATGCAAGACCATTGTTGCAAAAGCTGACACTAAATCTTGAACTGTGACATTAGAATAACATTAAGTAGAATGTAGGAAAAACTATAAGGGCACAACTAAAGAGATAATGGGAACTAAAATCACTGGTTTATTGTGTAGCTAGTGTGAGGTACTTTTGATTAATATAGTTGGACATGCTGATAAGCTAACAAACACACTGCTCAGCTGGAGAAAACACTGCCTCCTCTGTCCAGGAGTAAATGCTGGAAAGGTTGTATTGATCCTAGGGAGGAGGATGGTCTCCAGCTACACTCTGATATCTATCAGTAGTAAATGGGGCAGAACTATGGAATTTAATCTCCAGGCATTTTGGGAAATTTAATAAGGGAAGGAAGTACAGAACAAATACTACAGAGTGCTGAGAAACAAGGGGAACTAACTGTCCTAGTTCAGAGATCCTCGAAGGTATCAGTACAGGTAAAACGGGGGATGAGGAAGGCATAGATTTGTACTTTTTCACATAGAGGGTGGTGCGTGTGTGCAATGAGCTGCGAGAGGAAGTGGTGGAGGCTGATTCAAATACAACATTTAAAAGACAGCCGGATGGGGACGTGAAAGGGTAGGGTTTAGAGGGGTATGGGCCGAGTGCTGGTAAATAGGATAGATTAATTTCGGATATCTAGTCAGCAGGGACGAGATGGACTGTTTCTGTGCTGTACTGCTCTGTGGCAATCCACTTCATTTTGAAATGTTTTCACTACCACTTGGAACACCCTGTTAGGGTTCAGAGTGTGCCAGGTCCTGACACCTCCTTCCTCACGTCTCCTGTGCATTTTAAATCAATAATACTGGTTGTATGTTACTGGGTTAGCACTTTAAACACACAGACACATACATTATAATCAGAATTTCTATTCGGTACAGACAGTGATGACTTGTTTCAACTTTGCTAACAGAGTATCAGAAGGGGAGGATCTGCGGACAGAAATCTTGGAAGAAATTCCATACCAAGATCTGGTCACTCAATATCATTGGGGGGTTGAGTCTGGAAAGAGAAATCCATTTCACCTGCTTCAAAAGTACTGGACATCAGTGTGAGCAGAGAAACACTCAGAGAGGAACACACCAGTGAACTGAGCTTTAACTGGTTACACAGAATGAGTGTATGTGTCCCAGGGAGCTGACTATGGGAAGGAGCTTTAACCAGTTACACAGACTGAGAGAGGGGCTGGGGCATTTATTTTACTCTGGAGCATCAGAGTCTGAGGGGTGACCTTAGCGAGGTTTATAAAATCATGAGGGGCATATATAGGGCAAATAGCTTAGGTCTTTTTCCCCCAAGGTGGGGGAGTTGAAAACTAGAAGGCATAGGTTTAAGGTGAGAAGGGAAAGATTTAAAAGGGACCTAAGGGACAGCTTTTCATGCAGAGGGTTGTGCATGTATGGAATGAGCTGCCAGAGGAAGTGGTGGAGGTGGGTACAATTGCAACATTTAAGAGGCATTTGGATGGGTATATGAATAGGAAGGGTTTGGAGGCATATGGGCCGAGTGCTGGCAGGTGGGATTAGATTGGGTTGGGATATCTGGTCAGCATGGATGGGTTGGACCGAAGGGTTTGTTTCCGAGCAGTACATCTCTATGACTAGCACTTGGAGCGTGGCTCCTTCATCAGGTGATCGTGGAAAATAAAATCATAAGGCACAGAATGGATGGAAAGACATTACAGTGCACTGAAATGATATATTGAAAAACCCTGGATTGTTAAGTCTTTCATCTTTTAGTATGGGCTGCTCGTATCATTCATTTGTAAATCCCAGAAATTCCTGAAAGACATTTTCTTGAGATAACTCAAAGTTTTATAAGAAAAGGTGACATCTCAGCTCTGACCGTGCATTAAAGGTGTGAAATCAGGGTCTGTCTGTATCGCAATCTTGAGTCAGACTGGTTCTATTTCCAAACTGAAATTTACAAAATATTTCATGGATCGACTGTCTGTATATTGTGCATTTTTTGGGAAAAATAGAATGTATCTGCAAATATAATTCTGCAAATATAAATTCACCCCCATGGATGTACGTGTTTATGTGTGTGAATGAGACAGAGTAAAGTCTATTTCGTGCTGTATATCTCGATAACAGATGCTTTAAATCTGCTGGTGTAAATATTGTTATAAATCATAGCTGTTATAAATCATAAATCCCAGCGAGGTCTACACTGTGTGTCTGGATGGTTGACAGGCTGGGAGATTGTGGGTTGGGTCTTGATTGACTGAATGTTTTATTGTTCCAGAAGGTGTAGGGGTGGGGGGTCAAAGCTTCAGCAGAAATCCAGCAGAGCAGAACAGACCAATATCTTACTCTGTGGGTACAGGGACATCAGAGGACAGAGAAATCAGGACCTGAATCCAAGCTAACACTAGACTTCCCTGTGATCAGTGCTTTGATGAGCAGCGCCAAGCCTCTACCTTCACCTCGCTTCCCATTTGACTATCACCTTGATATTCAGGATGCAATCCTTGTCATCCTGAAGCCAGGCCTCTGTAAGGAGTCTCAGATCATAATTATTCTCTTCAATGTGTGCAGTCAATTTTGTTACAATGCAGCACACTTTCAGAAACATCGTTTTAAGTTTCAAGTTTTGTGATCTTCAGAATCCGGTTTTGATTGCTGGTACATTTATTCACCTTGTCCCTTTCTATCGTTCTCTGATGTTCATTTCCTACATCATGACATTGCTCACTGGCCTTGATTTGGATTGGCCATGCTAAATTGCCCATTGTGCGCAGGGATGTGCAGGTTAGGTTGGTTTGCCATGGGAAAGGCAGGGTTATAGTTTCATAGTAAAAGTAGGAATTGGCCATTTGGCCCATCGAACCTGCTCCACCGTTCATTATGATCGTGGCCGATATACCCATCGTCTGAGATCCTCCTCCCTGCATTGTCCCAGTTACCCTTAATTCTCACACCATGCAAATACCCATCCAACTGTGTTTTGAATATTCTTAATGAAGATGCCTCTACTGCTTCCTTGGGCAGAGAATTCCATAGATTGACTACTCTCTGGGAAAAGCAGTTCCTCCTCATCTCTGTCCTGAGGCCTGGTCGAATCCACCAGCAGAAATGACTGGGTTGGGTAGGGTAGGGTAGGGTAGGGTAGGATAGGGCTTCATCCCCACAGTGCAATGAATTCCCACTTTCCACCAAACTCCCAGATGTACTCACTCACTCGGTTGCTGTCTCACAAACAAAAGACTTCATTGTAACTTCTTTTGCTCCCAGTAAGGGCAACCCATCTTGGAAAGCTGCTCTGAAAGTCCAACCAGACTTCTGCATTCACCAGAGACAATTCCAGGATTACAGCACAGAAACAGACCTTCCGGCCCAACTGGTCTGTGCTGGGGGGGATATGTTAAGCTAGATTTGCTTGCAAGCAGTTACAAGTAGCTGCATCTTGCTTCTGCAAAAATCGCAAGGCAGAATCGTGAGGGTACATTCCAAGAAATAACTAATTAAAGGAGGTGGTCGACTGGTCGAAGCAGATGGATTAACATGACCGTAGCAATGGTCACGCATATAGGGAGTTAGTATGAACAAGGTAACCAAATAAGACCCTGTGTTGCGTCAGCAAAAGTAATAAGACCCAGCTATCGGTGAGGGGTTTGCATGCCCCAGACAGATGTGGGACACCGATTAGATTAGCAGAAATAAGAGGGGAGTCTGGAACAAACTCAATCTTTATTCAGAGAGAGAGCAGCAACTTCCGAAACTCGTGTTCCAGCTTCTGGATTCAGACAATAGGAAGGCTCTGATTGGCAGGAGGACCAGTCACCTTCCAGTCCTCCAGCCCACAGTTTGCTCTCTGGCGATGAGGCTGTTACTGATAGAATTGAAGTGTCCAAATGCCAAGTGAAGTAAAAAAAAACGGGAGATGCATAATTTTTTCCCCTTGTGATATTTACCTTTCCTACACGCCCCATGACTTTATAAATCGAAATAAGGTCAACCATCAACTTGTGGTCGTCGATAGGGTGACCAGAAGTGTACTCAGTACTCTACACATGGTCTCACCAATATCCTGTACAACCTCAACGTGATGTCCCAATTCCTACACTGAACGGTGTGAACAATGAAGGCAAGTGTGCTAAACGCCTCCTTCACCACCCTGTCCAGCAATGAGGCAACTTTCAAAGAGCTATGTCCCCGATTTGGAGATGCCGGTGTTGGACTGGGGTGTACGAAGTTAAAATTCACACCACACCAGGTGATACTCCAACAGGCTCATTTACAAGCATTAGCTTTTGGAGCGCTGCTCCTTCATCTGGTGGTTGTGTCTTATGACCCTGCTCCACAAACACCCCATGAAGGAGCAGCGCTCCGAAAGCTTGTGCTTGCAAATAAACCAGTTGGACAATAACCTGGTGTGAGAGATTTTAAACTTTATGTACCAGAACCCCTCCAGGCAGCCCCATGAATCTGTTCTACAACACGATGCAGGGCCCTACCATTAACTGTACAAGTTCTGCCCTTCCTTGATTTAGCAAAATGCAACCCTTTGCCTTTACCTGTCACTCTCTCAGACACACACACCCTAACACCCACACCATCTCACAGGCTTATACTCCAGCTCACACACACTTTATTAGCATGCATGCACAAACTCGCACATGCGCACACACACACACTCGTGCAGATACAATCACACATCAGTCAATGGGGTGAATTTGCATTTGCAGAATTATATTTGCAGATATAAATATTCAATTTTGCTCAAAAAGCAAACAAACTGCAGGCCGTCAATCCATGTAATATTTTATAAATTCCTACTTTGATTAATAGAACCAGTCTGATTCAAGATTCGGACACAGACACTTTTGTGCAGTATCTGAGCTGAGATGTCATCTATTTTTATAAAACCTTAAATTATCTCGAGAGGGTGAATTAAAAGTAGTTCTAGGGTTTACATATTAATGAACTGAAACCTGAAACCCATGGTAAAAGATGAAAGATTAATCTGCAATCTAGATTTGTTCAATATATCCTATCTGTTGCATGACACTGTGATCTTTTGCTATAAATTCTGTGTCGAATGACCCTGCTCCACAGCTACCTGATGAAGGAGCAGCGCTCTGAAAGCTCATGCTTACAAATAAACCTGTTGGACGCTTAGCTGGTGTTGTGTGATTTTTAAATTTATTACCCAGTCCAACACCGGCACCTCCACATCGTTTCCAGTGGACACAGCCCACACCTCCCAGTACTGCCAGGAAACTGTACAATGCCGAAGACATGGTGTAGTACCTGCACTCTTGAAAAATTTACAATTTCTAACAATACTGGTTACTCATTCACTGCTGCAACTGATACACAACATTGGAAACATAGTACAGGAGGCTGTCAGAAATGAGCACAACAGGTCAGGCAGCATCTGAGGAGCAGGAAAATCAACGTTGCCTGACCTGCTGTGCTTTGCCAGCACCACACTAATCTTGTCTCTGATCTTCAGCATCTGCAGTTCTCACTTTCTCCTGTAAGAAATTAGCAGTTTTAAAACAAAAACCTGTTGAGTTCAAAGCTCTCAATGAGAGTCTGAGCTCGGCGTGAAGTTCAGGTAATCTTTATTGTGAAAGGTTGTCTACTTGTCTACTTTCACTCCTTCTCGAATTGATAAGACCTGGGTGTAACTAACCTCGAGCTTTTCGAGTCTAATATCTCGTACCTTATTCTTTTCCTGAGTGAACACCGATAAGAAATGTTCATTTAGCACCTCTCCGATCTCTACAGGGTCCACACTCCACTTCCCGCTTCTGTCTTTGATTGGCCCTATTCCTACCCTAATCATCCTTTTATTCCTCACATACCTATAGAAAGCTTTAGGGTTCTCCTTTATTCTATTTGCTAAAGACAGCTCATGTCCTCTCTTTGCTCTTCTTAACTCTCTCTTTCAATCCTTCCTAGCTGATCTGTAATTCTCTATCGCCTAATCTGTACCATCTTGCCTCATCAATACATAAGCCTCATGGAACAGCATCATAAGACACAGAACTTATGTCAAAAGATCAGTGTCATGCAACTGATAGAATATATTGAACAAACTTAGATAGTCTTCATCCCTTAGAATGGTTGCAGGCTTTGGTTCATTAATATGTAACAATGTTCTTGAGATGACATAAGGTTTTATATAAAAAAACAGACATCTCCGCTCAGACAATGCATTAAAGGTGTGACATTTGAGTGTCAGTATTCCAATCTTGAATCAGACTGGTTCTGTTTCCAAAGTTGGAATTTGTAAAATATTACATGGATTGACTGCCTGCAGATTGTGTGCTTTTTGAACAAAATTGAATGTATCTGCAGTATAATTCTGCCAATACAATTTCACCCCGAAGAGTAGTGTGTGTGTGCATGTGAGAGTGTGTGCATGTGAGTTTGTGTGTGTGCACGCTTGGGAAAGTATGTGTGTGAGATGGAGTATGAGGCTGAGAGTGTGAGAGAGTGTTGAGGAGTGTGTGTCTGACTGAGGGGTATGAGGGAGAGGCTTAATAAAAGCAGGGGGTTGTGCAGATAATGGTTGGGCCATGAGTCACTTATAGAACAGACAGACATGGTGAGGGGGTGGGGGGTGGTGATGTTCAGGTACTTAGTTCTATGGAAGTTGCATCACTGGTAGACAGGGTGATTAAGAAGGCATCTCGCAACATTGCCTTCATTGTTCACACCATTGAGGAGAGGGGTTGGGACATTATGTTGAGGTTGTACAGGATGTTGGTGAGTTGAAAATGTGTTGCTGGTTAAAGCACAGCAGGTTAGGCAGCATCCAAGGAATAGGAAATTCGACGTTTCGGGCCAGAGCCCTTCATCAGGAATGAGGAGAGAGTGCCAGGCAGACTAAGATAAAAGGTAGGGAGGAGGGACTTGGGGGAGGGGCGATGGAGATGTGATAGGTGGAAGGAGGTCAAGGTGAGGGTGATAGGCCGGAGTGGGGTGGGGGCGGAGAGGTCAGGAAGAGGATTGCAGGTTAGGAGGGCGGTGCTGAGTTGAGGGAACCGACTGAGACACGGTGGGGGGAGGGGAAATGAGGAAACTGGAGAAATCTGAATTCATACCTTGTGGTTGGAGGGTTCCCAGGCGGAAGATGAGGCGCTCCTCCTCCAGCCGTCGTGTAGTTGTGTTCTGCCGGTGGAGGAGTCCAAGGACCTGCATGTCCTCGGTGGAGTGGGAGGGAGAGTTAAAGTGTTGAGCCATGGGGTGGTTGGGTTGGTTGGTCCGGGCGTCCCTGAGGTGTTCTCTGAAGCGTTCCGCAAGTAAGCGGCCCGTCTCCCCAATGTAGAGGAGGCCACATCGGGTGCAGCGGATGCAATAGATGATGTGTGTGGAGGTACAGGTGAACTTGTGGCGGATATGGAAGGATCCCTTGGGGCCTTGGAGGGAAGTGAGGGAGGAGGTGTGGGCGCAAGTTTTACATTTCCTGCAGTTGCAGGGGAAGGTGCCGGGAGTGGAGGTTGGGTTGGTGGGGGGTGTGGACCTGACGAGGGAGTCACGAAGGGAGTGGTCCTTGCGGAACGCTGATAGGAGAGGGGAGGGAAATATATCCCTGGTGGTGGGGTCCGTTTGGAGGTGGCGGAAATGACGGCGGATGATACGCTGTATACGGAGGTTGGTGGGGTGGTAGGTGAGAACCAGTGGGGTTCTGTCTTGGTGGCAGTTGGAGGAGCGGGGCTCAAGGGCGGAGGAGCAGGAAGTGGAGGAGATGCGGTGGAGGGCATCGTCGATCACGTTTGGGGGGAATCTGCGGTCCTTGAAGAAGGAGGCCATCTGGGCTGTGCGGTGTTGGAACTGGTCCTCCTGGGAGCAGATGCGGCGGAGACGAAGGAATTGGGAATATGGGATGGAGTTTTTACAGGGGGCAGGGTGGGAGGAGGTGTAGTCCAGATAGCTGTGGGAGTCAGTCGGTTTATAGTAGATGTCTGTGTTGAGTCGGTCGCCTGTGATAGAAATGGAAAGGTCTAGGAAGGGGAGGGAGGAGTCTGAGACAGTCCAGGTGAATTTGACCTTCCTAACCTCTCCGCCCCCACCCCACTCCGGCCTATCACCCTCACCTTGACCTCCTTCCACCTATCACATTTCCATTGCCCCTCCCCCAAGTCCCTCCTCCCTACCTTTTATCTTAGTCTGCCTGGCACCCTCTCCTCATTCCTGATGAAGGGCTTATGCCGGAAATGTCAAATTTCCTATTCCTTGGATGCTGCCTAACCTGCTGTGCTTTAACCAGCAACACATTTTCAACTGTGATCTCCAGCATCTGCAGACCTCACTTTTTACCCCAGGATGTTGGTGAGGCCACTTTCAGAGTACTGAGTACAGTTCTGGTGGCCCTGTAATTGGAAGAATACTATTAGAGAGGGTTTAATAAAGATTTAACAGGATGTTGTAAGGACTGGAGGGTTTGAGTTATAAGGAGAGGCTGGGACTTTATTCACTGGAGCACAAAGGTGGTTGGTGGGGAGGGGGGGGGGTTGACCTCATTGAGATTGATAAAATCATGAGAAGTGGAGGTAAGGTGAATAGAAAATGGCTCTTGCTTAGCGTAGGGGAACTCAAAACTCGGGGGGCATTTTTTTAAATGTGAGGAGAGAGATTTAAAAGGAAGCGGAGGGGCAACATTTTGAAAGAGGGTGATTTATATGTGGAATGAACTTGCTGAGGATGTGGTAGATGCAGGGCCAGTTACAACATTGAAACAGCATTTGGATGGGTACATGAATAGAAAGGTTAAGAGGGATATGAGCCAAATGGAGGCAAGTGGGACTGGTTTAGTTTGGAATCCTGGTCGGCATGGACGAATTGGACCGAAGTGTCTGTTTCTGGGCTGCATACCTCTATTGAAACCAGTAGAATTCTGAAAGGGCCTTGACAAGATAGATGCAGATAAAATGCCCCTTTGTGGGGAGGGTCATAGAATCCCGACAATGTGGAAGTGGGCCATTCAGCCCATCTATTTCACTCTGGCCCTCTGAACAGTATCCCACCCATACCCAACCCCTTACTCCGTATTTCCCATGGCCAATCCACCCTAACCTGTACATCCCTGGTCACTATGGGTAACTTAGCACGGCCAATTCTCCCTAACCTACACTCTAATCTATAAATTACCTTCTCAAGAATGTAATTTAAGTGCAGAGCTTTTCTGAGAAAAATGTCAGTCTGACTGAACATTGGGGCACAGACAGTATTCACACCTATTGTCTCAACTTATAAACAGGGCAACGTCTCTTCGAAATGTAGATTCATTTAGATATAACTGCGTCACTTTACATATTAAGATATCCCTTTGAATGTGCCCACATCCCTTTGAAATGTAATCTCGTTCATTTACATCTCTGTATTTGCGGAAATACCCGTTAAAATGTCCATGTCCCTTTAAAATGCAGATTTCCCCCTTTAGATATGAGGCCGTTCCGTTAGATGTCGGAATATGTGTTTAAATGGAGCGGTGAGCTTTCCCAATGTAGACAGGGCTCCTCGAAACGTGGCAGTGTCCCCCCCTGCAGCTGCAGAGCGAGACAGGAGAGTTTGTTTTTGTGAATGAGCAGTTGTAGCGCGAGGTGGCTGTTGCTTGGTGACGGTGAGGCTCCCCCGGCCCCGCCCATCCCCCCGTGCAGACGTCACGCGGGGGCGAAGGCGGTTGGGAGGAGAAGTCGCTCGAGCGAGGAAGCGGCGGGAGGGCGGCCGTTAGGAAAATGGCTCCGTGCGGCCCGGGGCAGACACCGGTATTTTACACTCACTTTCCATCTGCTTTTACTGGCGCTTGTGCTGTTTACCCCTCACTGTGTGTTTAATCCTTGTGCTGTTTGCCCCTCACTGTGTGTTTAATCCTTGTGCTGTTTACCCCTCACTGTGTGTTTAATCCTTGTGCTGTTTACTCTTTGCTGTTACTTGTGCAATTGCTGAGGGTAGTGTGTAAATACTAGTGAAGGATACTATGCACCAGCATGTATATGTTCCTCAGTCATTGAAGGGGCAGGACCTGTTGAGAATGGTTAGTAAAGTATGTGGTGAACTAAGCCTTGTTAACATGGATATAGTTTGGTTTTTGAAAATATATACTTTTTTATTATTTAGAGTCTCACAGTTGTACAGAATGGGAACACATTCATTTGGTGCAACCTGTCCATGCCAACCAGATATCCTAAATTAATGTAGTCCCATTTGCCAGCACTTGGCTCATATCCCTCTGAACCCTTTATATTCATATACCTATCCAGATGCCTTTTAAATGTTGTAGTTATACCAGCCCCCACTGCTTCCTCTCGCAGCTCATTTCATACATGCACCACGCTCTGCATGGAAAAGTTGCCCCTGCGGTACCTTTTCTATCCTTCTGCTCTCACCCAAAATCTATGCCCTCTAGTTGTGAACCTCACCCCTACTCTGGGGAAAAGACATTTTAGAAAAAGTTGAGCAGCCAGCTGTAAAATGTTGAGCCTCATAGGGGAAAAAAAAACTGTGGCTCTACCCTTTATTTCTCCTCTTGGCATTTGAACACTTAACATCTGTCAACAACACCAGCATCGCCACAGAGCACATTGCGACTGCTCCTCGGTGTGAACAACAGCACACCTGCTCGCTCATGTCACCAATACATTGTCCATGCTCCTCGCTGTCAGCAGAAAAGGAGACATCACTTATCTCTGTTCCTAAAGGTTTTCCCTTTATTCTTAAAGCTGTGTCCTCTGGTCCTCGTCTCTCCTACCAATGGAAACATATTCCCAATGTCATTGCACTGTGGGGATGAAGTCCTACCTTGTCCGGTCATTTCTGCTAGTGGGTGACACTAGGCCTCCAGGTTAGAGGGAGTAGCTTTCAGACAGAGATGAGGAACTGCTTTTCCCAGAGGGTCGTGAATCTATGGAATAATCTAGATTAGAGTGGTGCTGGAAAAGCACAGCAGGTCAGGCAGCATCCAGTGCACAGGAAGATCGATGTTTCGGGCAAAAGCCCTTTATCAAAATCTATGGAATACACTTGGCCAAGGAAGCAATAGTGGCAGCTTCATTAAGTATATTCACGACACTGTTGGGTGGGATTTGGCCTGGTAAGTGAATTAAGGGGTTCCTTGTGGCAGTGCAGGGAGAAGGAGATGAGACGATGGATAGATCAGCCATGATCTTAATGAATGATGGAGCAGGCTCACTTGTCGCAACTGGAGTGAATCCAGAGAGGGAGCAGACTTTACAACCTCAGGTCTGTGTCTTGGTGACCCGGGTGAGGAGAGACAGAAGTTCAGGTTGGAACTGTTTTCCGCAACTTGCCAGAGTCTGAGGAGTGACCTTATATGCTTTTATATCATCATGAAGGGCATGGATAGGGTAAATAGACGTGATATTTTCCTTTGGATGGGGCAGTCCAGAATTAAAGGGTAATAGGTTTAGGATTGAGTGTGTGGTACTGCAGCAAGTCAGGCAGCATCCAAGGAGCAGGAAGATTGATGTTCCGGGGAAATGCCCTTCATTAGGGAAGTGTGTGTGAGAGCATGTGTGCCTGCTTGATAAAGTGAGATTGTGATGGAGTATGAACCTGCGAGAGGGTTTGTGTGTTGAGAGGTTAGTGTATGTGTATGTCTGAGAGAGCGCGTGTGTGTATGAGAGGGGTACGGATATCAGTGAGGGGTTGCATTTTGCTAAAATAAAGGAGGGCAAGACTTGAACAGGTAATGGTAGGGCCCTGAGTCGTGTTGTGGAACAAAGACCTGGAGGTGTTCAGGTTCATTGTTCGTGGCAGTTACATCACTGGTTGATCAGCAGGGTGAAGAAGGTGTTCAGCACACTTGCCTTCATTGTTCACATGCTGAGTACAGGTGTTGGGACATCATGTTGGAGATGCACACAGAAAGTACATTATTCAGACGGTGATAAGTGTCTGGAATGCATTGCCAGCAGAGGTAGTAGAGGCAGGGACGGTAGATTCATTTAAGGTGCATCTGGACAGATGCATGAGTCATTGGAGAGCAGATGGATACAGATTCAGGAATTGTGCGATAGGTTTAGACAGGGGATTTGGATCAGCTCAGGTTTGGAGGGCTGGAGGGCCTATTGCTGGGTTGTAAATTTTCTTTGTTCTATGTTGAGGTTGTACAGGATGTTGGTGAGGCCATTTTTCTGGAGTACTGAGTACACCTGTGGTCGCCCTGTAATGGGAAGAATAGTATTAGCGGCCGGACCAATGAGGAGCACTAGAACACCGGAGGGAGTCTGGTCCTCCTACCATTCAGAGCAGCCCTATTGTCTGAATCCGAGACGTCGATTTTCCTGCTCTTCGGATGCTGCCTGACCAGCTGTGCTTTTCCAGCACAACTTCAATCTTGACCCATGAGCTTCTGAAGCTGCTGCTGCTCCTCCCTCTTTGAATGAAGTTTGAGATTCATCCAAGACTGTAATTTCCTTCCTCTGTCCATCAGCACTCTCTTCTCTCACTCCCTTTTCTATTTCTTTTATTTTCTTGCTGGGATCCAATTGTTGACTTGCAGCAACTGAAAAGAAAGGGAGTGAATCCAGAAAGAGGCCAGACTCTGGAAAAGCTGGTCCAGGTCTGTGCCTCAAACACCTGCCAAGTGCAGTACCACAGTGTGAAGTTATAGTCTTTGCTGTGGAAAAAAAGCAGAAATGAGGTGTGTTGTTTAAATGGTGATATATTGGGAAGTGGAGAAAGTGAGGACTGCTAATGCTGGAGATCAGAGTCAAAAAGTGCAGTGCTGGAAAAGCACAGCAGGTCAGGCAGCATCCAAGGAGTAGGAAAGTTGACCTATCGGGCACAAGCCCTTCATCTGGAATGATGTGGTTTAGGGTGAGGGGGGAAAGATATAAAAGAGACCTAAGGGGCAGTCTTTTCACACAGAGGGTGGTACATGTATGGAACAGCCAGACAGAATGCAAAAGGAATAAAATCTTAAGCCACAGGAAAAAATGTGATTCTATCCTTTTTTTTTCCGATTTGCATTTGGACGCTTAAAAACATCAGTAATAACGGCATCTCCACAGAGCATACTGCGCATGCTCCTCGGTGTCAGTAAGGCATAACGTATATTTACTGGTGTCAGCAAATCACTGCGCATGCTTCTTGCTGTCCGCCGAAAAGGCGCGCGAACTACTTTTGACGAACCAATAGAATGCCAAGGAGGACCAGAAGAAGACCGGTCCTCCTGCCAATCAGAACCCCCCATGGTGTCTGAATGCGGAAGGTGCTCCATGAGTTTCTGAACCAAGATTCACCTTCACGCCGGACTGCAACTTCCCTCCTTTGTCCCACTTCTGTGAGTATGGCGCTCTCTTTTGCCACTGCCGTTTTCCATTTATTTTTAATGCTGGGCTCAAGGGCCGTGGGTTTTACTCCCACAATCCAAAGATGTGCAGGTTAGGTGAATTCCCCATTGTAATCAGGGATGTGTAGATTAGGTGCATTACTCAGAAGTAAGTGTAGAGTCATGGGGGAATGGGTCTGAATGGGTTGCTCTTCGGAGAGTTGGCATGGACTGGTTGGTCCGAAAGGCCTCTTCCCACACTGCAGGGATTCTATAAATTATTGACTTGTAGCGACTGAAAGGAAAAGTTTTTTTTTCCCCAGGAAATCCTTTTCAGCTTTCAGGCTTCTCCAGCTCCAATTAACATGAAGGAAAGGTCAAGCTCAGTGGGGAAAGGCTGAGTAATAGCATATCTTGGCTCTCACCCAAGTATTCTCCAAAGAAAACCATACACCTGGATGGGGACATGAATAGGAAACATTCAGAGGGATATGGGCCAAATGCTGGCAAATGGGTCACTAGATTAATTTAGGATATCTGGCTGGCCTGGACTGAAGAGTTTGTTTCTGTGTACTCATTACACACGCCCCTCTTCCAGGTGTTCCCTATACCAGCTGTTATTTTCATGAAATAATCTGACAATTGTTGACTTCCATCAACCTCTTCCATCCGGAGAAATTTCCTCTCTCTGCAAAGTGTGGTTCACGTTGGCAAGTTCAATCCTCCTCCGGTTATCAGGAACACACTATAATGCGCAACGTTCTCAATGCCTGTTTAACGTTCAGTGGGGAAACTACTTTCAGTCCAACAGTTCGGAGGAATTCTGTCGAAATGTTTTTGGCAAATGCACTACTCCCACGAAAGCTCCTGGACCCACAGTTAAAATGCTTTTAACAGCCTGTTTTTATGTTAATTTCCCCGCCTTCCCAGGATGCAGAATTTCTCTCACCAGAAATTGTTTGCCCTGAAAAAAATCCAGCAGGAAGATGATTATGGCGCTCTCAGTAAAATGTCTCATGGGTCACCCAAGATTAGAAATGGAACAATATCTCTTTTCAAAGAAACTGTTTCGTTTGCCCTTTCAAACCTCCTCGAATTTAAGGTGTTCCATTGTAGCATTTAATTATGATCAATTAAAAGCAATATCCAGTCTCATTTGAAGGAGGAACTGACTCAACAAGTGAAATAACTTTTCTGTCTGCTCTTTAGATGTGACATCCTCTCCCTCTCTCTGATGCAACAGGATTACCAGAGCTGGAAGTATCACTCTCGGAATACAGTTGCTGATCGACAGTTTACTTCGACTGCTTAACATAAGGATTTAAAAGCTGCTAGCCCGATCTCGCGCAAAGCACAAAAAACAAACTGTTCACCCGTGCCTGCACAGAGGAGAAATTTCACTTGGAATAGATCACAAAATAAGAACTGTTACCAGTCCCACAACTCATGTGTTTCCCATGGACAAAGTTAAAAATCACACAACACCAGGCTATAATCCTGGTTTGTTTGGAAGCACTAGCTTTCGGAGCACCGCTCGTTCATCAGGTGGCTGTGGAGAATGAGATCATGATCACAATTTATATCGAAAGGATTCTAGTGTCATGGAAATGTGACACATCAAACAATTTTAGATTAAATCTTTCACCTTTAGAATGGGTTTCTGTTCTTTAGCATGTCAATCCCAGAACTTGTTTTTTGTTACCTTCTCAAGAATGTCATTCAAATGCACAGCTTTTCTGACAATAAGTGTGAATTCTGACTGCACCCGAATGTTGAGTCAGACTGACGTTTTGCTTAGAGAAAAACTCTACATTTAAATGACATTTTTGAGAAGCTAATTTATAGAATAGGGTGTAGAGGTTAGGGTGGATTGGCTGTGGTAAATTACCCATAGTGACCCTAGATGTGCAATTTAGGGTTGATGGGCCATGGGATGGATGTGGGCGAGATGCTCTTCGAAGGGCTAGCATGGAATAGATGGGCTGAATGGCCTGCTTCCACATGGTTCACATTCTATGACTCACCCCACAAAGGAGCATTTTATCTGCATCAATCCTGTCAAGCCCCTTTCAGAATTCTACTGCTTTCAATAAGGCCACTTCAATAAGATCCCATTTGTCTGCGTTTGGCCCATGTCCCTCTAAACCTTTCTATTCATGTACTCATCCAAACGTCATTTAAAATTTGGAACTTCATCTGCATCTACCACATCCTCATCCAACTTCATTCCACGTGAAAACTGCCTTCTGTCAAAACCTTGCCGCTCAGGTTCCTTTTAAATCTCTCTCCTCTCACTTTAAAGAAATGTGCCCCCTAGTCTTGAGCTCCCCTACGCTAAGGAAGAGCCCTTACCTCCACTCCCCATGATTTTATCAATCTCAATGATGGCACCCCTTAATTTCCTGTGCTCCAGTGAATAAAGTCCCAGCTTCTCCTGATAACTCAAACCCTCCCTCCAGTCTTGGCAACATCCTGGTAAATCTTTACTGAACCCTCTCGAATAGAATTCTCACATTCTGCACTCCTGAAACATTTACAATTTCTCACGATACTGGCTGCTCATTCACTGATCCAACTGATCAGCGACATGGGAAGCTTAGTGCAGGAGGCTGAAGAAATGAGTAGCTTTAAAACCAAAACCTCTCGGAGTTCAAAGCCTTCAATGAGAGTCTGAGCTCGGCGTTAAGTTCACTTCACCTTTATTGTGACCCAACTTTGTTAAAGCTTCAAATCCCCCTCAGCAAAAAGGCAGAGAAAAAGTAGCTGCTTTTTAAACAGCTCAAGATAAAGCACACTCACTCACGCTTATACGCCCACCCAACCTCACTGTCTTCACTATTGGTCAGCACCGAGATGTCTCTTTCTAATTGGATCCTTGGTATAGCCGTAACCCGGAGGAAGTGTTATGTTATTCAGGTGGATATCCTCAATAGGTATGGGTTACTACCGGATTAAACTACAGTACCTCGGGCATATACCTGAGGCCGTTACCTGTCAAGTTTACCAGTGGTCCCTATTGACTGTATGGTCCTGATAGCTACAAACTCGGCTGGGTTTATCGCAGGTCTCTAGGTCCCTTCAGTTTATCCTTTCACCTAGGAGTGAGAGGGATTCACTTTAAGTCAATCCTAATGCCTTCTCAGCTAAGTTCTAGACTTAACATACCAACACAAAGGTAAACATATCTTATCAAATAAAGGTTCGGCGAATACGAAGTGTGTGGTGTAAAATATAATCGAAATTTATCACTATAATAAGTTGAATACTCACAATCGGATGTTTTCAGTTAATCACAATCGTTACAGCCTTTTTGAATGTTCTTAAAAGATAGCTAGGATAAAAGCAGAGCTTAATACCTGAGTGTCCCAAATGGGATCTTCTTAGACTAGCGTGTTTCAGCTAGTTGGTTCAGATTGTAGCTTTTTCAGGCTAGATTGCAGTGTCTCAACCGAGAATCTTTTAGGCAGGCGTATCTCAGCAAGCTCTTAGTCGTCAGTATGTTTCTTCCGATCGGTCTATATTTTGCACAAATGTGTCTTTTCTGCAAGCCTGGTGGTTCAGAGGATCTGCAGTTAAGCCGAGATGGTTAGGTGACTCATTGTCTGTGTTTCAAGACAAGAGTGAGTTCTGTCTGTTTTAGCTCTGCTTTTTATCCTTTACAGTCTAAGTTAAGCAATTACATCATTTATTTAAAGAACTGGAATCTCAAACTATGCCTCGGTCAGCATTGTTTCAAGGTCGCGTTAAACACTAATTAGCTGAGAAAACAATAAGTAGCTGATAAAAAAGCAGCTGCCACGTAGTCATAGTTATACTTAATTGTTGCTAGGCTAAAATACAATAAAGAGTTAATAGCATCTTTGTTGCTACAATATAATATAATCAGGTAAAATTCCACAGAGGAATCGAGTCTTTTCATGAAGAAGTAATGGATCCCGTGACAGAAGCATTGCCTAACTCAGCAATTTCAACCCATACCCTGTATAGCGCCATCTGCTGCAGCGGGATTCAAACCCGGGAGTCCCGGGAGCTGGACTGATTGTCATTATTCACTGGACTTTCAGCCTTCACTCCTTCAATCCCCCTGCGATGGTACGTGAACTCGCTGGTGCCTCCGGAGTTGGGAGGAGCTGGTGAAGGCCTTCCCACACTTGGGGCAGGGGAATGGCCTCTCCCCTGTGTGGACCCGCTGGTGGCTCCGCAGGGCGGAGGAATCCCTGAAGGCCTTCCTGCACTCGGGGCAGCTGAATGGCCTCTCCCCCGTGTGGATCTGCTGGTGCCTCAGCAGGTGGGAGGAAGTGCTGAAGCCCTTCCCGCACTCGGGGCAGCTGAATGGCCTCTCCCCTGTGTGGACCCACTGGTGGTTTTGCAGTCCAGAGACCTGGGTAAAGGCCTTCCCGCACTCATGGCAGCTGTACGGCCTCTCCCCCGTGTGGATCCGCTGGTGGTTTTGCAGTCCAGAGACCTGGGTAAAGGCCTTCCCGCACTCATGGCAGCTGTACGGCCTCTCCCCCGTGTGGATCCGCTGGTGCCTCAGCAGAGAGGAGGAATTGCTGAAGGCCTTCCTGCACTCGGGGCATCTGAAGGGCCTCTCCCCTGTGTGGACACACTGGTGGTTTAGCAGTCCAGAGACCTGGATAAAGGCCTTCCTGCACTCGGGGCAGCTGAAGGGCCTCTCCCCCGTGTGGATCCGCTGGTGCCTCAGCAGAGAGGAGAAATATCTGAAGGCCTCCCCACAGACTGGGCAGGTGAACGGCCTCTGCCCAGTGTGACTACGCCGATGAATCTCCAGGGAAGATGGGAAACGGAAGCCTTTCCCGCAGTCACCACACTTCCATGGTTTCTCCAAGAGGTGGGATTTGTCAGGTTTCTCCATGGCCGAAGTGTGGAGCCACTCCCTGCTGTGAATTCCTCTTTCCAGGCCGTTTAGTTATTTTAGGCTCCACACTCAGTGTGCTGCAATGGTAGGGTCTCTCATCCAGTCCCACTGATGCTGAAAACGTACTTAGACAGGAACCAAAAAGCTTTGCTCCTTCTCACAGAATCATAGATGAAAACCGTTACAGTCCCGATGGATTGAGTGACTGTCAGACATTGACGTCAAAGTGAGGACTGCAGACACTGGAGAGTCAGTATTGAAAAGTGTGGCGCTGGAAAAGCACAGCAGGTGAGGCTGCATCTGAGAAGTAGGAGAGTCAACATTTCGGGCTTAAGCCCTTCATCTGTTGATGTTGAAACTTCCGTCTTCAGATTTTCAAATACAGTAGCGCCTCGACTTACGAACGTAATCAACTTTTCCCATTGTTTGGATAGCGTAAGAATGGTTGGACGGCTGTTCACAGCGCACAGGCCAAAGACGAACTGAATGAGATCATGCAGGGCCCGAGAGCTTCTGTGTTCGTACCTTGAAGCAAAATTTTACGTACAATCCTGTTCGTAAACCGATTTGTACATGAACGGGTTTGTTCGTATGTCGAGGCGCTACTGTGCTCTGTAAAAAGAGATTACAAAGGTCATTAGTGCAGGGTAGAAATTCAGAACAAGCAATTCTACTTTCTGTGGAATATTCTTTTCTTTTGTTATTCCACAAAATTGAAAGCACCATCCCACTCTCTCTCCCCCTCTGTTCTCACTCGGCTCGAACTAATTCTCCTGAAGGTGCTGATTCAGGATCTTACGGGACAGAAAAGCAAAAACATCAAGACTGCCGTCTCTCTGAACTTTGGATACCTCCGCCTGAAAGCTAATATCTTTCACAACACTGGGATACTGCTGAGAGTGAGCAGGTCTGATTTTGGGAAGCAAAAAGAAAGTGTCAATTCAGGGTGAACCTGCCACGCAGCTTCTTGAGGTAGGACCAGGCACAAAATGGTTAACGACCCCAGGAAGGTGGGAGCAAAATGAGACGTCAAGGCATTAACATTGAAAGTAGAGAGAAAGTGAACCTCCTGACTCTGGCAAACGCCAGAGTCATAGAGATACATAGCACAGAAACAGACCCTTCTGTCCAACACAATTGTACTGACCAGATATCCTAAATTAATCTAGTCCCATTTGCTGGCATGTGGCCCATAGCTGGGATCATCCCCACTCCCTGTCCTGAGACCTTGATGCCTCCAAGCTGACCCTCAAAGGTTTCATTTGTCCTCCATTCTTTCCAAGTTGTCTTTTGTAGGTTTTGAAAACTCTCCCAATCCTCTGAGTACAGGATTTGGGAAGTTATGTTGTGGCTGTACAGGACATTGGTTAGGCCACATTTGGAATATTGTGTGCAATTCTGGTTTCCTTACTATCAGTAAGATGTTGTGAAACTTGAAAGGGTTCAGAAAAATTTACAAGGATGTTGCCAGGGTTGGAGGATTTGTTCTATTTGGAGGCTAGGGCTGTTTTCCCTGGAGCATTGGAGACTAAGGAGTAACCTTATAGAGGTTTACAAAATTATGAAGGGCATGAATAGGATAAATAGCCAAGGTCTTTTCCCAGGAGGGGGTGGGTCCAGAACTAGAGGGCATAGGTTTAGGGTGAGGGGGGAAAGATACAAAAGAGATCTGAGGAGCAACCTTTTCACACTGAGGGTGGTACATGTTTGGAATGAGCTGTCGGAGGTGGAGGTTAGTACAATTGCAATATTTAAAAGGCATCTGGCTGGGTATATGAATGGGAAGGATTTTGAGGGATGTGGGCCAGGTGCTGACAGGTGGACCAGATTGTTGGTCCCACCATGGATGAGTTGGACCAAAGGGTCTGTTTCCATGTTGTATATCTCTATGACAGGTTGGACTAAAGGGTCTGTTTCTGTGCTGTATGACTCTGGAACCATTCTATACTGGTCTTAAACCATGTTCTCGCCTTCCCCCACAAACATCCACTTCTTTGTTCAAAAATCAGATGAACTCAGCCTTGAATATACTCAATGACACCCTAACTGCAGGAAGACATCCCACTTGTGAACTCAATTCCTCTTGCTAATATAACGCTTGCCTTGCCGATTGCTTCCTACATCTGTCGGACAACTGGCAGTGACTGGAGTAGGAGGACACTGAGGCCTCTTTGCCCATCCACACATCAGTCTAGATGAAGGGCTCGTGCCCAAAACGTCAACACTCCTGCTCCTAAGATGCTGCCTAACCTACCGTGCTCTTCCAGTACCACAATGTTTGAGCCTGATCTCCAGCATCTGCAGTTCTCACTTTCTCCACATTCAAATACATCTCCATTTAAACAATGCACCTCCTTTCTGTTTTTCTTTGCCACAGCCAAAGCTGTAATTTCATATCGTGGTCCTGTGTTTGCCAATTGTGGTCCTCTCTATATCGGGGAGAGCGAGCGCAAACTTGGGGAACGGTTCACTGAGCATCACAGCTGGGTCCACAGAGCCGACCAGACCTCCCAGTCACCACCCATTACAATTCCCTTTTCTGACATGACCATCTTTGGCCTCCTCCATTGCCACAACGAACCTAACTGCAAATTGAAGGGACCACACCTCATCTTCCAGGCAGCCTGCAGCCTACAGCCTGAAGGACTCAACGTTGAGTTTTCCAATTTCAAAAAAAACCTCCCTCCTTGTTCTTTGCCAGCAACCCCATGCATTCCTCCCATTGACCAACCAGGTCGTAGCCTCTACCTGTCTTGACCTATCTCCACTTCACTCCAACCCCCTTCATCTGCAGCTTCTCCAGCCAGCCCCAGCCCCAGCCCCGAGGAAGGGTTACACCTGAAACGTCGACTTCTCCACCTCCTGTCTATTTTGCAAATTGAGACACAGACCTGGACCAGCGTTTCCAGAGTCTGTCCCCTTCCGGATTCACTCTCTTTTCTTTCAGTTGCTGCAAGTCAACAACTGAACCCCAGAATGAAAAAAGACATGGAATGGGAGCAAAATAGTGCCGTACTCACAGATCTGGGACAGAGGAAGGAATGTGCAGTCTGGGTAAAGCTCTATCTTTATTCACAGAGAGAGGATCAGGAGCTGCAGCTTGAGTCCGACTTCCGCATTCAAACAATGGGCTGCCTCTGATTGGCAGGAGGACCAGGCTCCTTCCGGTCCTCCAAGGTTGCCTATTGGTCCATCAAAAGAATGTTTCGCGCTAGTTTTGCATACAGCGATGAGCATGCTCAGTGTTTTGCTGACACTGGTAAGCATGCGCACTGCGTTGCTGACACTGGCAAACATGCGCAGTATGCTCTATGGGGATGTTGGTGTTTCTGACAGATTTTAAGTGTCCAAATGCCAACAGGGGAAAAAAGATAGAGCCACAATTTTTTTTCCCTGCGGCTCGATATTTTATTCCTTTTGCATTTTGTCTGGCTGCTCAACTTTTGTATGTCGTTTCCCCTTGTTGTGGGGGCAAGGCACCAAGACCAGAACTGGAGGGCATAGGTTTAGGGTGAGAGGGGAAAGATTTCTGAGGGTCCGAAGGGGCAATCCTTTTGCACAGAGGGTGGTATGTGTATGGAATGAGCTGTCAGATGACGTGGTGGGGGCTGGTACAATTACATCATCTGGATGGGGATATGAATAGGAAAGATTCAGAGGGATAAGAGGCGACATGCTGGCATCTGGTCGACATAGACTGAAGGGTTTGTTTCTGTGCTCTACAGCTCTGTGACTCTATTTTTAGATAGTATGGAAAATAAAGAGCATGAAAGCATGGGAAGTGTTAGAGCATGGAGACCATTTCCAGTTCATAGAGTCATAGAGAGATGTACAGCATGGAAACACACCCTTCGGTCCAACCCGTCCATGCCGACCAGATATCCCAACCCAATCTAGTCTCACTTGCCAGCACCCGGCCCATATCCCTCCAAACCCTTCGTATTCATATACCCATCCAAATGCCACTTAAATGTTGCAATTGTACCAGCTTCCACCATTTCCTCTGGCAGCTCATTCCATACATGTACCAGTCTCTGCATGAAAATGTTGCCCCTTAGGTCTCTTTAATATTTTTCCCCTCTCACCCTAAACCTATGCCCTCTAGTTCTGGACTCCCCAGGGAAAAGACTTTGCCTATTTATCCTATCCATGCCCCTCATAATTTTGTAAACCTCTATAAGGTCACCCCCCACCCCCTGACGCACCAGGGAATCAGCCCCAGCCTGTCCCGATAGCTCAAATCCTCCAACACTGGCAACATCCTTGTAAATCTTTTTCGAACCCTTTCACGTTTCACAACATCTTTCCGATAGGAAGGAGACCAGAATTGCATGCAATATTCCAACAGTGGCCTAACCAATGTCCTGTACAACCGCAACATGACCTCCCAATTACTGTACTCAATACTCTGACCAATAAAGGAAAGCATACCAAACGTCTTCTTCACTATCTTATCTACCTGTGACTCCACTTTCAAGGAGCTATGAACCTGCACTCCAAGGTCTCTCTGTTCAGCTACACTCCCTAGGACCTCACCATCAAGTGTATAAGTCCTGCTAAGATTTGCTTTCCCAAAATGCAGCACCTCGCATTTATCTGAATTAAACTCCATCTGCCACTTCTCAGCCCATTGGCCCATCTGGTCCAGATCCTGTTGTAATCTGAGGTAACTCTCTTCGCTGTCCACTACAGTTGCAAAGGATAGTGGAACACTCTTACACCAATTAGCAGAGTAAGGTTGAGGCTGAAAGGTCACTATGGCAAGATGAGATAACACAGTTAGTAAAGTTAGCCTCATCTGCTAACTATCATCATTGGGACAATAAATATTTGGGACATGACATTAAATATCTAATTGTTAGTGAGTAGAGTCAGCCTGCTTGAAACTACTGACAATAAATATCTAATCATGACATTAGGAAAATATTAAGTAGGGTCTAGAATGAAAGACCGTTGTTGCAAAAGCTGACATTAAATCTCTAACCGAGACATTGGAATAACATGAAGTAGAATGTACAACTAAAGAGATAATGGGAACTAACATCACTGGCTTATTGTGTAGCTAGACTGAGGTACGTTGATAAATATAGTTGGACATGCTGATAAGCTAACACAAACATGATTCAAAAAAAGATATTTTAAAATCACAGACCCTGAGGTTTGTGGGCATTCGAGAATCTGCTTTTCGAGTGTCACGGTCTTTTTGTTTGCAAATAAACGACCTACTTCTTGAAGAACTCTCTGCGTCTCCTGGTCATTCTCTACATTTTATCCACGACAACAGTCGGAACCAATTTCATGGTACGAGGAGAAAATGACTCAGGGGGTGGGGGGCAAAGGGTGGGGTGAGAGAAAGACTGGGGGGGACAATGGTGGTGTGAATTTTAACTTCGTACACCCCAGTCCAACACCGGCATCTCCAAATCGGGGACGTAGTTCTTTGAAAGTTGCATCATTGCTGGACAGGGTGGTGAAGGGGGCGTTTGGCACACTTGCCTTCATTGTTCACACCGTTCAGTGTAGGAGTTGGGACATCACATTGAGGTTGTACAGGATATTGGTGAGACCATGTGTAGTGTACTGAGTACACTTCTGGTCGCCCTATGGGTGGCACGGTGGCACAGTGATGCTCCAGGGTAAAATAAATGCCCCAGCCCCTCTCTCAGTCTGTGTAACTGGTTAAAACTCCTCCCCATAGTCAGCTCCCTGGGACACATACACTCATTCTGTGTAACCAGTTAAAGCTCAGTTCACTGGTGTGTTCCTCTCTGAGTGCTTCTCTGCTCACACTGATGTCTAGTACTTTTGAAGCAGGTCAAATGGATTTCTCTTTCCAGACTCAACCTCCCCAATGATATTGAGTGATTAGATCTTGTTATGGAATTTCTTCCAAGATTTCTGTCTGCAGATCCTCCCCTTCTGATACCCTGTTCGCAAAGTTGAAACAAGTCATCACTGTCTGTACCGAATAGAAATTCTGATTATGATGTATGTGTCTGTGTGTTTAAAGTGCTAACCCAGTAACATACAACCAGTATTATTGATTTAAAATGCACAGGAGACGTGAGGAAGGAGGTGTCAGGACTTGGCACACTCTGAACCCTGACAGGGTGTTCCAAGTGGTAGTGAAAACATTTCAAAATGAAGTGGATGGCCATAGAGCTGTACAGCACAGAAACAGTCCGTCTCGTCCATGCTGACTAGATATCCGAAATTAATCTATCCTATTTTCCAGCACTTGGCCCATATCCCTCTAAACCCTACCCTTTCACGTCCCCATCCAGCTGTCTTTTAAATGTTGTATTTGTGCCAGCCTCCACCACTTCCTCTCGCAGCTCATTGCACACACGCACCACCCTCTGTGTGAAAAGTACAAATCTATGCCTTCCTCATCCCCCGTTTTACCTGTACTGATACCTTCGGGGATCTCTGAACTTGGACAGTTAGTTTCCCTTGTTCCTCAGCACTCTGTAGTATTTGTTCTGTACTTCCTTCCCAAAATGCCTGGAGATTACATTCCATAGTTCTGCCCCATTTACTAGCTGATAGATATCAGTGTAGCTGGAGACCATCCTCCTCCCTAGGAACAATACAACCTTTCCAGTGTTTACTCCTGGACTGAGGAGGCAGTGTTTTCTCCAGCTGAGCAGTGTGTTTGTTAGCTTATCAGCATGTCCAACTGTATTAATCAAAAGTACCTCACGCTAGCTACACAATAACCCAGTGATTTTAGTTCCCATTATCTCTTTAGTTGTGCCCTTGTAGTTTTTCCTACATTCTACTTAATGTTATTCTAATGTCACAGTTAGAGATTTAGTGTCAGCTTTTGCAACAATGGTCTTGCATTCCAGACCCTACTTAATATTTTCCTAATGTCATGATGAGATATTTATTATCAATAGTCTCAAGCAGGCTGACTCTACTCATTATTAATCAGATATTTGATGTCATGTCCCAAATATTTATTGTTCCAGTCCTGTCAATCATATTTAGCAAGTGAGGCTAACTTTACTGACTGTTACCTCATCTTGCCATAGTGACTTTTCAGCCTCAACCTTACTCTGCTAATTGGTGTAAGAGCTTTCCACTATCCTTTGTGTTAGAAACGAAAATCGCTTCTCAATAATCGCTCTAGACAAATTCAGGAAAACAAAATTTTATTAGCAAGTCTGCAGAGTTGGGCACCCTTCCAAGAAAAAGGCGCGCCGAGCATTACAAGGTCTCTCATTATATACAGCACAAGTCCCTCCCCTCTTTGGCTCCAAAGAGTCACGGGGTTCACATTCTAAACTGTCAGTAATTTTCCGTTATGCTCTCATTGTCACAAGTTCTGACCACACAGAAAAACACAGGGTCGTTCTTCTGCTCTGTGGTTTTGCAGCAGCTTCAAAGTATGTCAACAGACGTCTCACACATTTTATTCTTATCCTGTGGTTTCACAATACATCAGCAGATGTCTGGATTTGTTTCTCCATTCTGTTAACACAAGGTCAGCACTTGCACAATTTAACTTGTTTTTCTTACAAAATACTAGCAATTGCACATTTTAGGGGGCCCAGCATTTAAGACAGTTAGGTATTAATGTTCATATAAAAGACTTAGTTCTATTACAAAGATCAGTAAAATCATCTTAAAGCAGCAAAAAAAGTATAGCTCACTCCGTAGTATAATGCTCATGATTCAGTTGTCTACTTCAGAATCTCCCTTTTATCCCTTTTAGTCATGCACATCTTAATTATAGTTCTTAACCAAAAATCCTCTCTCACACTTTGCAACAAATTGGCAGTAGTGTCCATGCTCTAACCCTTCCCATGCTTTCATGCTCTTTATTTTCCATACTATCTAAAAATAGACTCAGAGTTGTAGAGCACAGAAACAGACCCTGCGGTCCACGCTGACCAGATCTCCTAATTAATCTAGTGATCCATTTGGCAGCATGTCGCCCCTTACCCCTCTGAATCTTTCCTATCCATATCCACATTCAGATGCATTTTAAATACTGTAATTGTACCAGCCTCCACCACTTCCTCTGGCAGCTCATTCCATACACATACCACCCTCTGTGCGAAAGGATTGCCCCTTCGGACCCTCAGAAATCTTTCCCCTCTCACCCTAAACCTATGCCCTCCAGTTCTGATCTCGGTGTCTTGCTCCCACAACAAGGGGAAACGTCATACAAAAGTTGAGCAGCCAGACAAAATGCAGAAGGAATAAAATATCGAGCCAAAGGCAAAAAAATTGTGGCTCTATCTTTTCATCCCGTTGGCATTTGGACACTTATAATCTGTTAGGAGCACCAACATCCCTTCTTTTGATTGACCAATAGGCAGCATTGGAGGACCGGAAGGAGTCTGGTCCTCCTGCCAATCAGAGTCAGCCCATTGTCTGAATGCGGAAGTTGGACTCTGAACTTCTCAAGCTGCAGCTCCTGATCCTCTCTCTCTGAATAAAGATAGAGCTTTACCCAGACTGCACATTCCTTCCTCTGTCCCAGATCTGTGAGTACGGCACTCTCTTATCTCGCCCCCTATTCCATGTCTTTTTCATTCTGGGGTTCAGTTGTTGACTTGCAGCAACTGAAAGGAAAGAGTGAATTCGGCAGGGACAGACTCCGGCAACGTTGATCCAGGTCTGTATCTCAATTGGCAAAATAGTTAGGCAGGAGGCATCAGATGGTGGAGAAGTCGACGAATCGGTTGTAACCCTTCTTCAGGGCTGGGGCTGGGTGCAGAAGCTGCAGAGAAAAGGGGGTGGGGGTGAAGTGGGAAAAGGCCAAACAGAGAACAGCTAGGGAATTCCTAGAGGCATGGCACTCATCCACAAATTCTATCAACAAACACATCGACTTAGACCCTATATACCGGCCACTGCAGCGGACAGCAACTGACAACTGGAAGCGGCAGATACAAACCAGTATAAATGCCGGAGGAATCAGCACAGAAGCGCTTCACAGGAGGCTCCCAAGCACTGAAGATGTCACCTAGAAAGGGGACGAAACGTTTGCAACAAAAACTCCCAGCTCGGCGAACAGAACCACAACACCTTGCCTGTTCTTAATGAAAGATCAAAACCCTGGAACCTGCAACATCCATTCCTCACCCTGCTCTATCCCTGTCTCCGAAATGGCCACAACATCCAAGTCCCAGGTACCTAGCCGTGCTGCAAGCTCACCTACCTTATTGCAGATCCTCTGGCGTTGAAGTAGATACAGTTCAAACCACTTCGCTGTCTGCCAGCACATTCCTGTGACCCTGAAATCCTGTCCCTGTCCTCCCTCCTCTCATCCTCCTGTGGACTGCAGCTACACCTCCGGTTCCCATCCCCCTGCTGGGCTGGTTTAAACCCACCCAAATAGCACCAGCAAATTTCCCACCCAGGATATTTCCCACCCTGGTTCAAGTGAAGACTGTCCTGTTTGTACAAGTCCCACCTTCCCCAGAATGAGCCCCAATTATCCAAAAGTCTGAAACCCTTCCTCCTGCACCATTCTTGCAGCCACGTGTTCAGCTGATATCTCTCCCTATTCCTTGCCTTGCTGTCACGTGGCACGGGTAACAAACCAGAGATAACCAATCCGTTTGTTCTAGCCCTCAGTTTCCACCTTAGCTCCCTGAAATCCTGCCTTACTTCCATCTCCCTCTTTCTGTGGGAGATTAGAAATGTTTTTGCAGATGGGTGACGGGGTGTAGTGGGGGAAAGGGAAGGGGAACATTATACAAACGGTCGCGGAATTCTTGTAGCATGTAGCATACTCCAGGCTAAGACTTTAATAAATATGGAGGGCCTTTTAAAGAAAATAGTTTGAAGCTCAGAAATAACTTTAAAGTGTTGTAGTTGACCACAAGAAGAAGCAACAGGGGCATTTCACAATAAAGCTTATAGTATGATAAGAGAAAGTGGACAAAAGAACAAGCCGTAACAAACAAGGAACAAAGAATGCAGACAAGGACAGCAGGATGGCCAGATAAAAAAACAACCAACAAGTGAGGGAATCGGCTTATGATAGGATGGGAAAAGGGAGGTGTGATTCCGCAACTTGTAAACTGAATAAGAAAGCTAACATGCTGTGTTTGGTGAGCATTTCTGCTTGATTGCAGAAGCGTCCGGTACCTGCAAGACTGTAATAAATTGTTCTTGTTTCCAAGGCTTTGTCTCAGGCTGATTGATTTATGAGTGAGTTCAGTTTCTCACATTTCTACCTGTGTCATTGATACCTACATGGACCATTACTTGGGGCTGGAAACCCTCTCCCTTCAGGACCTCAAAGATACGATTCGAGGCATCACGCACCCTGGCACCTGGGAGGCAACACACCAACCGCGAGTCTTGTCCGTTCCCAACAAACCTTCCATCTGACCCTCTAACTACCAAGTCCCCAACGACTAACACTCTCCTGCTTTCACTCCTTCCCTCCTGTTGCAACAGGGACAGGCTCTGTGCCAGAGACCTGGGCCCCAGTGCATACCCCTGGTAGGTCATTGTCCCGCCTCAACAGTAACACTGACTTATACAGCAAGAAGGAAATAAAAATAAGTCGGCCCTACTCTCCCAGGAACCTCTGCTCTCCGACTTCAAATTTAAAACCTCAAATCAGTGACTGCCCACTCCTGGGTTGCTGCTGCCGCTGAAAAACAGAAAATGTCACCTTTATTTGTGGTTATCACTGCTGCCTCACAGCGCCAGAGCCCGGGTTCAATTCCCCTCCCACATCTGGGCGGCTATTCTCCTACAGTCCAAAGACATGCGGGTTCGGGTGAATTGGCCACGTTAAATTGCGCCATAGTGTTAGGTGACAGGGAATGGCGCTGGGTGTTTTGCTCTTCGGCGGGTCGGTGTGGACTTGTTGGGCCGAAGGGCCTGTTTCCACACTGTAGGGAATCGGATATAAAGTTCTGGAATTTATATGTTGATGAACTGAAACCTGCAACCCATTCTAAAAGATGAAGGACTCAGCAGTGATCCAGGTTTGTCCCAAATATTGCGTCGGTTGCATGACGCTGTGATCTGTTGCTATTAATTCTGTGCCTTATGATCCTGCAGCACAGCTCCCCGCAGAAGGAGCAGCGCTGCAGAAGCTAGTGCTTCCAAACACACCTGGGTGGGCGGGGTTTACCAGGAGGGGCGGGGTTTAGCGGGAGGGCGGTGCTCATGGGCGGGGCGTGACTCGTGAGAGGATCGCGCGCTGGTAGGCGGGGCGAGGCTGGCGGCGCGCGAAGTTGTGGGCGGTATCGCGTGGGGAAAGGGGGCGTGGTTTTGACTAGCGCGGGTGGGGACCGCGGCGAAGGGGCGGGGTTTGGTGCGAGAGGGGGAAAAGAACTTTGGGTCCAAGAGGCGGGGCTTTGTCTCGAAGGGGCGGGGTCTACGTGAAACGTTTGGAAGGGGCGGGGTTTACGGGCTGCGTTCGGAAGGGGCGGGGTTTACGAGCTGCGTTCGGAAGGGGCGGGGTTTACGAGTTTCGTTCGGAAGGGGCGGGGTTTACGAGCAGCGTTCGGAAGGGGCGGGGTTTACGAGTTTCGTTCGGAAGGGGCGGGGTTTACTAGTTGCGTTCGGAAGGGGCGGGGTTTACGGGCTGCGTTCGGAAGGGGCGGGGTTTACGAGCTGCGTTCGGAAGGGGCGGGGTTTACTAGTTGCGTTCGGAAGGGGCGGGGTTTACGGGCTGCGTTCGGAAGGGGCGGGGTTTACGAGCTGCGTTCGGAAGGGGCGGGGTTTACTAGTTGCGTTCGGAAGGGGCGGGGTTTACGGGCTGCGTTCGGAAGGGGCGGGGTTTACGGGCTGCGTTCGGAAGGGGCGGGGTTTACGGGCTGCGTTCGGAAGGGGCGGGGTTTACGGCCTGCGTTCGGAAGGGGCGGGGTTTACGGCCTGCGTTCGGAAGGGGCGGGGTTTACGGACTGCGTTGCGCCGGAGGGGGCGGGGCCATCCCAAAGCCGGAAGTGTGCTCGCGGCCTGTTTCCTCCGCTGGATCCTCGGCCTCGATTTCTTTCCTTCCGCCGCCGGCCGTCCCTCGGCCTCCGCCGCCATGTCGGACACTTGGAGCAGCATCCAGGCCCATAAGAAGCAATTGGACAGCCTGAGAGAGAGATTACAGAGGAGGAGGAAGGACCCAGGTCCATCAGGGGGAGGGGGGAGAGAGAGAGAGACCCAGGGTCATCAGGGGGAGGGGGGAGAGAGAGAGACCCAGGGTCATCAGGGGGGGAGGGGGAGAGAGAGAGAGAGACCCAGGGTCATCAGGGGGAGGGGGGAGAGAGAGAGACCCAGGGTCATCAGGGGGAGAGAGAGACCCAGGGTCATCAGGGGGAGGGGGGAGAGAGAGAGACCCAGGGTCATCAGGGGG